>NC_091977.1:380451500-380751500 GCF_044704955.1 Pristiophorus japonicus | reverse complement strand
TCAAATAATATTCCCTTTTACTGTTTTTTTTCCCAAGATGGATGACCTCACACTTTCCGACATTGTATTCCATCTGCCAAACCTTAGTCCATTCGCTTAACCTATCCAAATCTCCTTGCAGCCTCTCTGAGTCCTCTACACAATAGAGGTTCAATAGACTGCGCACACGTTGGGCTGAAGGCGCCACTGCATCACCCAGAGATCTTTGGGAACCACAACGGGTTCCACTCGCTGAATGTCCAGCTCATGTGTGACCACCAGCGTCGGAACCTGGCAGTTGATGTGAGGTACCCAGGAAGCAACCATGATTCCTTCATACTGCGCCAAACCAGTGTGTCTGCCTCTTCACAGGCCCAAATCAGGATTGTGGTTGGCTGCTTGGGGATATCTCCTATCCACTTGGCTGCTCACTCCACTGTGGAATCCCAGGGCAGTGCCAGAGCATGCCTACAAATGAAATTCATTGTGGTACCAGGTGCATCATCGAGCACTGCATAGGTATCCTTAAGCAAAGGTTCCGTTGCCTGGACCAGTCTGGTGGTGCCTTACATTACTCTCCTCAATGGGTCTCCATATTCATCGTGGTCTGCTGCATGCTGCACAACCTGGCCATCATGAGGGGACAGCCGCTGGAGGTCGAGCTAGCAGTACCACCTGAGGAGGAGGTGCAGGAGGAGGAGGATGCCCGTCGCCACCAAGCTAGGAGGCATCACCCCCAGCGCAACCCTGCAACGGAAGTGAAACTGCGTCTCATAGCTGCTCGCTTCAGATAATCCCATCCATACATGACCCTTCAGCTCCCTTTTGAAATAGCCATCGCAATGAATGCCTTCACACAAAATGTCCTAAACTTAAATAAAAGAGACTACAAAGGTATGAAGGCAGAGTTGCCTTCAGTGGACTGGGAAAATAGATTAAAGTGTGGGGCGGTTGATGAGCAGTGGCAGACATTTAAGGAGATATTTCAGAACTCTCAACAAAAATATATCCCAATGAGAAGGAAAGACAGCAAGAGAAGGGATAACCATTGGTGGCTAACTAAGGAAATGAGGGATGGTATCAAATTGAAAACAATGGCATGCGAGTGGGAGGCCAGAGGATTGGGAAACTTTTAAAAGCCAGCAAAGAATGACTAAAAAAATAATAAAGAGAGGGAAGATAGATTATGAAAGTAAACTAGCATGAAATATAAAAACAGATAGTGAGAGTTTCTACAGGCACATAAAAAGGAAAAGAGTGACTAAAGTAAATGTTGGTCCCCGAGAGGATGAGACTGGGGAATTAACAATAGGGAACAGGGAAATGGCAGAGGCTTACATCCTAGGGTCTTAAAAGTGGCTATGGAGATGCATTGGTTGTAATCTACCAAAATTCCCTGGATTCTGGGGAAGTCCCAGTGGATTGGAAAACCGCAAATATAACGCCTCTATTTAAAAAAAGAGTTAGACAGAAAGCAGGAGACTATAGACCAGTTAGCCTAACATCTGTCATTGGTAAAATGCTGGAGTCCATTATTAAGGAAGCAGTAGCAGGACATTTGGAGAAGCATAATTTAATCAAGCAGAGTCAGCATGGTTTTATGAAAGGCAAATCATGTTTGACAAATTTGCTGGAGTTCTTTAAGGCTGTAATGAGCAGGGTGGGTAAGGAGGAACCAGTGGATGTGGTGTATTTGGATTTGCAGAAGGCATTCGATAAGGCGCCACATAAAAGATTACTGCACAAAATAAAAGTTCACAGGATTGGAGGTAATATATTAGCATGGATAGAGGATTGGCTACCTAACAGAAAACAGAGAGTCGGGATAAATGGGTCATTTTCCAGTTAGCAAAGACTTACTAGTGGGGTGCCGCAGGGATCGGTGCTGGGGACTCAACTATTTACAATCTATATTAATGACCTGGATGAAGGGACCGAGTGTAATGTAGCCAAGTTTGCTGATGATACAAAGATTGGTGGAAAAGCAAATTGTGAGGAGGACACAAAAAATCTGCCAAGGGATATAGACAGGTTAAATGAACGGGCAAAAAT
This sequence comes from Pristiophorus japonicus, assembly GCF_044704955.1. Classification (NCBI taxonomy): domain Eukaryota; kingdom Metazoa; phylum Chordata; class Chondrichthyes; family Pristiophoridae; genus Pristiophorus; species Pristiophorus japonicus. The sequence continues at coordinate 380,749,469 of NC_091977.1, read as the reverse complement.
TTGGCAGATGGAGTATAATGTGGGACAACGTGAGGTTATTCACTTTGGCGGAAAAAATAGAAAAGCAAATTATAATTTAAATGGAGAAAAATTGCAAAGTGCTGCAGTACAGAGGGACCTGGGGGTCCTTGTGCCTGAAACACAAAAAGTTAGTATGCAGGTACAGCAAGTAATCAGGAAGGCAAATGGAATGCTGGCCTTTATTGCAAGGGGGATATAGAGTATAAAAGCAGAGAAGTCATGCTACAACTGTACAGGGTATTGGCGAGGCCACACCTAGAGTACTGCATACAGTTTTGGTCACCGTACTTAAGGCATTGGAGGCTGTTCAGCAAAGGTTCACTAGGTTGATTCCAGAGATAAGGGGATTGATTTATGAAGATAGGTTGAGCCTATACTCATTGGAGTTAAGAATAATGAGAGATGATCTTATCGAAACATATAAGATAATGAGGAGGGCTCGAAAAGGTGGATGCAGAGAGGATATTTCCACTCATAGGGGAAACTAGAACTCATAGGAGGCATAGTCTCAGGATAAGAGGCTGCCCATTTAAAACTGAGATGAGGAGGAATTTCTTCCCTCAGAGGGTTGTAAATCTGTGGAATTCTCTGCCCCAGAGAGCTGTGGAGGCTGGGTCATTGAATATATTTAAGGCAGATTTTTGAGTGATAAGGGAATAAAGGGTTATGGGGTGCGGGAAGGGAAGTGGAGTTGAGTCCATGATCAGATCAGCCATAATCTTATTAAATGGCGGAGCAGGTTCGAGTGGCCAAATGGCCTACTCCTGCTCCTATTTCTTATACTCTTATGTTCTTGCAATTGCCCACTCCCAAATGAAATAACTGACCAGATATAAGCGCCAAAAAGAAAGATTTATCAAAATATTCAATTCAGTGCAACAAGACAACATAACCAAAAAGACTCCCATCAACTGACACCAATAATCATGTCTTACCCCTGTGCATGTCCTTATAACACCTCTTACGCATGCCTACCCTACCACAATGCCGAAGTGTCTGCTGTGGTTGTTGTGTGGGAGCTAAAGCTGTCCTCCTCGGACTCCCTCGAACACCTATGGGCCTGGAAGGGCCGAGTGCAGACTGGCCAGCACCCTCCTGGGAGGGGGCAGTCTGGCTTGGCTCGGGTGGAACCATGCGTGGAGGCACTGGCGGAGTGCCAGGTCTGCGGCCAGGAATGCTGTGATCCTGAGGGAGTGCATCATCAGGATCCTGGTCTTCCAGGAGCCTGCGTCACTCACCGGGGACGGCACATTACCACCACCACCAAACTGAGGGAGGTCAGGTCGGTGGGGTGGCACAGCACCGAAAGGTCCCCCATGGCCCATGTTAGACCCAGCCGCGAATGCAACACTGAGGTGTCTGGTGGCATCAAGCTGAGACTGCATGAGAGCAACCAGTGTCTCACATCCACCAAAGATGGCAGCAGTTTGACGCTTCATGGCAGCAGAAAGACGCTCCGTGGCCTGTTGCCCAGAAAGCATAAGAGCATTCTGAGCTTCCGGGCCATTCCAGCACCAATGAACTCGTTAGTTCATGCCTATGCCAAAATGGCAGCTGCCACACCACCTGCAGGTTGCGGCATCACAGATGCATCCGCACGGACACTCTGGGAGTCCACCATCACCTGCACACTGGCAATGATGGGCCCCATGGTGTGTGCAAGGCTGACAACTATGCGGGAGGCAGACTCCTCCACACTCCTCACCACTTCCGACAGCCTCTCTGGCACCCTTGTCTGTAACTCCAACATCTGGGAATGCATGGCCCCCATCCTGCTCTCGTAAGCCGCTACATCGATGGCATCATCTGAGTCCTCGTCGGCAGAACTCCGGTGCGGACTCGCCCCCTCCCGCAGAGGTGACACCTGAGGTTGTCTAGCCCCATCACCATGCTGCAGCCCGCTAGGCTCTGGTGCAATACCCAGTGCCGCCCACCTACCACATCAACTACTTCAACCGCGCACTCTCACCAGTATCTAAGCTGGCACGTATGGGTGTAAGCCGTGATGCACTTGTGCCATCTGTGTCCTCCTCCTCCTCTTCCTCGGCAGTTGCCTGGATGAGACGGGGAGTGCTGACAATGGTCTCCATCGTTTGAGGCCTCAATATCATCATCAGTGCTTGTCGAGATTGGAGGTCTTCTGTCCACAGGCCTGTGCTTCAGGCCTACAGCTGGTCTCACAGGTGGTGTGTTTGTTTGTGTTGTGCTGCCACTCGGTGTGTCACCTGCAAGCATAAATGGGAGAAGGGCTGCCGTGAGGAGGAGGTGGGGGATTGACGCATGGAGCGTGCAACTAGCACACTTTTGGACTGGAAAGCACAGTAGGCGCTAGCGCATTCAAGTAGTGAACACATTTAATGATGGCCTCCCTTACTCATGCTTCTCACACTGGTGTCGCCAGTACCACTGCCCACAGGGGTGGGGGGGGGGGGGGTCATCTGCAAGCATAAATGGGAGAAGGGTTGCCATGAGGGGGAGGTGGGGATGAAGGCATGGACGATGCAACTAGCAGACTTCCATGAAGGAAAGGAACAGTAGGCGCTGGCGCATTGAAGGAGAGAGCATTAAAGGAGGGCCTTCACTTACCCACATCGGCGTTGGCACTACCGTCGGCCACAGCGAATGCAGCATGGCCGCCAACCAATGCCTGAGCCTTCTCCTCCCGAGGTGTGATTACCTGTGTGTTTGCTTCGCCACCCCCCGGTCATCCTTTGCTCGCCTCTATTGTTTAGCCTGCAAAAGAAAGCATGGTTGGTGAGTACGACTGTGATGATGCGTCAGAAATGAGTACACATGAGACAAGTGTTTGTCTGTGACATGCAGCTGAAAATGTGAGACAAAAGAGAGCCTCCACTGCGAGAACACACACATATATGTATAGAGGCATGAACAATGAAATGCTGCTTGAGTGACTAAACAGGTGAGTATAGGAAATAAGAGCTTGTTGAATGAGTATCGCAGATGCAAGGTCAGCAGTTGATGGAAGAGGTACTCAATTTCATAAGCCGGATGATGTCGTGGAATCTCTTCCTGCACTGTACTACACTGGCGTCCTCTGATATATGGAGGTGCTTGACTCCTCCTGTGCTATCTCATTCCACACATTATTTATGACCTGGCTGCTTGGCCTCCCCACGTCTGGAAACATCACTGGCCATCTACCCTCCACACCTTGCATTAGGGTCTCGAGCTCCACATCCGTAAACCTATTCGCTCTGCTTCCTCGTCTCACGCCAGCCATCCTTCAATCCAACTCATTTCACTCTCAGGGCCTAGCTGCAAACCTTGGCCTTTAAAAAGGCCAGGGAGTAGCTGGCTCATTAGAAACACTTACCAGCATGCTGAATTCTGCGTGAGAATTCCGCTCCAATTAAGACAGCTACACCGCTGAAAAATGCACTTTGGAAGGGTTCCTTAGTGCTGGAACCAATGTTTTAACTTTTGGAGCTGAATATGGATCGGACCACCGCCGAAAAAATTTTGGCGGTAATGGCCCCAAAAAGTTGGGAGGAACGCCAGGTTTCTAGCGGTGCTGAATTTCGGTCCCGGAGAGTAAGATGAAGCAGAAAAAGAGCACATATGACAGATGTCAGGTTGAGAATGCAAGCGAGAATCAGGCTGAATATAGAAAATGAATAGGGAAAGTTAAAAAGAAAATAAGAGGGACAAAGAAAATGAGAATAGATTGGCAGCTAACATAAAAGGGAAGTCAAAAGTGCTCTATAGGCATATGAATAATAAATGGGTAGTAAAAGGAGGGGTGGGGCCAATTAGGGACCAAATAGGAGACCTATGCATGAAGGCAGAGGGTATGGCTGAGGATCTAAATGAATACTTTGCATCTGTCTTTACCAAGGAAGAAGATGCTGCCAAAGTCATAGTGAAAGAGGAGGTAGTGGAGATACTGGATGAAATAAAAATTGATAAAGAGGTACTAGAGAGGCTGGCTGTACTTAAAGTTGAAAGTCACCAATACCGGATGAAATGCACCTATGATGCTGAAGGAGGTTAAGGAGGAAATCGCAGAGGTACTCGCCATAATCTTCCAATCCTCCTTGGAAACAGTAGTGGTGCCAGAGGATTGGAGAATTGCAAATGTTATATCCTTATTCAAAAAAGGGTGTAAGGATAAACGCAACAACTACAGGCCAGTTAGTTTAACCTCGGTAGTGGGGAAGCTTTTAGAAACGATATTCAGGGACAAAGTTAATGGTCACTTGGACAAGTATGGATTAATTAAGGAAAGCCAACACAGATTTGTTAAAGGCAAATAGTGTTTAACTAACTTGATCGAGTTTTTTGATGAGGTAACAGAGAAGGTTGATGAGGACAATGCAGTTGACGTGGTGTATATGGACTTCCGAAAGGTGTTTCATAAAGTGCCACATAATAGGCTTGCCAGCAAAGTTAAAGTCCATGAAATAAAAGGATCATTGGCAGCATGGATGTAAAATTGTCTAAGTGACAAGAAACAGAGAGTAGCGGTGAACGATTGTTTTTCGGACTGGAGGAAGGTATACAGTGGTGTTCCCCAGGGGTCGGTACTAGGACCACTGCTTTTCTTGATATATATTAATGACTTGACTTGGGAGTACAGGGCACAATTTCAAAATTTGCAGATGAAACAAAACTTGGAAGTATAGTGAACCGTGAGGAGGATAGTGATAGACTTCAAGAGGACATAGACAGGTTCATGAAATGGGCGGACATGTGGCAGATGAAATTTAATGCAGAAAAGTGAGAAGTGATACATTTTGGTAGGAAGATGAAGAGAGGCAATATAAACCAAAGCGTACAATCCTAAAGAGGGTGCATGAACAGAGAGACCTTGGAGTATATGTGCACAAATCATTGAAGATGGCAGGTGGAGAAAGCGGTGTAAAAAGCATACGGGATACTCGCCTTCATAAATAGAGGCATAAGAGCCGAAATTGTCGCTTTCGATAAGGCCTGAAAGCGGCAGCCACGGGTCGACGCGGAATGACCACTGAGTCGCCGTGGAGGGGCCGCCATTTTTGAAATTGCCCGTCCTGAGTTTTAGAGCGGTGCCCGAGACCGGCTTCGCCCGACTTCCCACCACGACATGCACGTGCCGACTCCTTACCGACTAGCAGGGAACCCCTCTCGAAATTGCCCTTTTGAAAATTGCCCCGGGGGTGCGGCTCCGCCGCAGGTCAGTGCACCCGACAGCTTTTGCTGTTGGTACACTCTCTGTACCATGGCAGCCTGGCCGCCCTTAAAGGGGAGGGCGCACTGCCGCGGCCGTCATGTTAATTTTTTTTATTGGCTGACTGCTAGGTCAGGCCAACAATTATGGCCGCGGGTTCAGCAGGGCCGCCAACAGGCAGCCTGGCACCCCCTCTTGGTTGCCAGACTGCTGGCCCGGCCGAACCCTCCCTGGTGGCCCAGTGTTTGCCATTAAAGTGGCTGCAGAGTTCCAGCGGCCCTCCCTTTTAACTGAAGGGGAGAGACGTTGTGACTCGCCAGCGCGGTGACTGACAGCCTCAGCTACTCTGCCCCGCCCCCACTTCCGTCCCGCTAGTGACGACCACTCCGCCCCGCCCCCACTTCCGCTCCCATGATGAGGCCACTTCTGCTCCCTGCATTGGGGTGGCCAGAACACATCGAAAATGGTAGGTGCACCTCGTTTCCGGTGGTGAGCAATTTCGGCCCCATAGAGTACAAAAGCAAGAAAGTTATGATGAACCTGTATAAAACATTGGTTCGGCCTTAACTGGAGTACTGTGTCCAATTCTAGACACAGCACTTCAGGAAGGCTGTGAAGGCCTTAGAGAGGGTGCAGAAAAGATTTACGAAAATTATTCCAGGGAAGAGGGACACAGATAGATAGATTTTTAACCAATAAGGGAATTAAGGGTTATGAGGAGCGGGCGGGTAAGTGGAGCTGAGTCCACGGCCAGATCAGCCATGATCTTGTTGAATGGCGGAGCAGGCTCGAGGGGCTAGATGGCCTACTCCTGCTCCTAATTCTCATGTTCTTATGTTCTTATGTTCAGTTACGTGGCAAGACTAGAGAAGCTGGAATTGTTTTCCTTAGAGCAGAGAAGATTGAGAGGCGGTTTGATAAAGGTATTCAAAATCATGAGGGGACCAGACAGAATAAATAGAGAAAAACTTTTGCCATTGGCGTAAGGGTCGAGAACCAGAGGGCACAGATTTAAGGTGATTGACAAAAGAACCAAAGGCTACATGAGGAAAAAGCTTTTTATGCAGCGAGTGGTTAGGATCTGGAATGCACTGCCTGAAAGGATGGTGGAGGCAGATTCAATCATGGCTTTCAAAACAGATTTGGATAAGTACCTGAAAGAAAAAAAATGGCAGGGCTACGGGGAAAAGGCGGGAGAGTGGAACGAGCTGAAGTGCTCTTGCAGAGAGCTGGCACGGGCTCGATGGGCTGAATGGCCTCCTTCTCTGCTGCAATCATTCTATGATTCTATGATTCACAAAATTAATTACTCTCAATGTTAGAAAGTTAAACTAGCAGAGTGATAAAATGATTAAAGTAATTAATTGGGCTTATTCTCCTCCACAATTCTGTCTGATTTTGGAGTGGAGGATGAAAGCAAATTCCAGTAGTGAGGCCTGCCACCATCTCACCGCAATGACCTGGATTTCCCTTCACTCTGCCGAATAGCCTTTCTTTCCCCACTGCCGCTTGCAAATAGCAGCGATGTAGAGTGTGTGTGGTGGGGGAGGGAGGCAGGTCCCCTGTGGATATTCCCAGTGTCCACCCCACCTGCCTTCACATTCTGGGACTTCCATATGGAATATGGCCATAGCCGTGCACTCAGTGGTAATAATCTTGTGGCCCCCTCAATAGAGGGAGAAGGTCTTCTCACATCTTTCTTTCCATCCAATCTGTCTCCCACTTACCTTGGCAAAGGTAGACAAGTTTCAGATCTTCAGAGCTTTTCTCATCCTTTTTAGTACCTGGCCACCTCTTGTGCAGTGGCAGTCTGTTGCCACCAGGAGCTTGCCATGCATCAGGAATGACCACTGACCCAAGGAAGTGGGTTGGAGTTGGGGCAGATTCGCTGCCCACTGGAACTTCACCAAAAGAGGAAAAGCCAGATTCTGTGCATTCAGAACATGCAGTTGGGTCGCTGAGAATCACGGATGTTGTAGAAAAATAGTCCTAGATCCAGTAACTAAATAAATTATATGCAGATTAGATAAGGCTAAATTGCAAAAATGTATTCAATGATCTGAGTCTGCAGAGGTGATGTAAATACAGAATAACACGTATGCAAGGAGTATAATACATATGTGTATATGGTGCCAAGCTGGCTTGGGCAATTACAGTGCACATACAAGGCCAAAACAAATACAAGGCTCAAATGTGTGCATGTGGCTTTATAACCATCCACTATTTTGTACAGTAAAACAGTCAGCCCAACTCTGATGAATAAAAATTCCTGCTGTGTGTACTTTTCTTTCCTTTATAATAAATAATTGTGAGGTCTGTTATATCCTGACTCGGTAATGCACGGATACATGTCCAGCCTAACCAACAGGATATACAGTAGCAGCGCACCACTTTATCTACAAGGTGTTATTTTTTTAATTTCCCTGGTTTCTATTTGTGAAGAGTGCTTGGCATCTTGTCAACATGAGTTGGTTGCACAGGTGAGGAGGTGGTTGGTAATGAAGAACAATTGGTATGAAGCATCAGAAGTACACTAACACAATGTACATTTAATGTCAGATACATAAATGACAGGAAAATAATTTGCACATTCTGACACAAGATTGTTCACTTTACAGGTATATAATTTTGGGGAAATGCAGAGGGACAAAGCAGCTCATAGTTATTATAAACAGAACAGATGATTTGTGAGGAATGATGTATGAAAACTTTTCCCTTTCTCAGGCAGTTGTGGCACTTGTGAATTATGAGATGCAACATCATTCAACAATATATATTTTTTATGACACTTCTGGTCCATTTCCCTTGCTACCTCATTGTGTATTCCCTATTCCTTATTACTGGTGTAATTTTATAGGATGTGCACACAGCTGCATTTTTGCCGTGTTGCTATAACTCAGGTATAAGATTTAAATTTTTTATGTAAAAGCATTGTCCAAAACCTTTGCTTTGAGCAAAATAGTCACTTATTATGTTTAGATTAAGCTATAAAAACAACAAAAGTTTTGCTTGTATTTATGAGTTTTAAATATTATGTAATTAAATCAATTATATGACTTATTGATACAAATAATCTGGTTTATTATAATTTATTCACTATAAACTAACAGTAAAGAGCAATTTACTTCTGCAGGTGTTGGACAGGTAATTTCAGGATCCAGAAGCAACAACTCTGACCAGCTAGTGGATTTTTAGCCAAAGAAGTTTAACAACCAGATCATGCCAACTTTACTAAAATTAACAGATTATCAAAAGTTTAAGAGTTAATCACAGCTAGCGTTCTCTGCCATGTTGGCTTGATTAAATTTGGAGTTTGATGATGAATCGGCCAAAATTCATTAGTGTTCCCTGGGCACACATAGTGGTCAAGGTCAACTGAAGCACTCTGCTTGTGATACTTTGGGGGAGGGGAAGGAACTGGAGAGGAGGTGGAACCTATAGAGGTCAAGGGTTACAGTGAGAAACTTTGATACTTTTTAACGTAATAAATCTTGACAGCTTAATCATGGCTAAGTCTTAGCAGCATTATTCGTACAGATGGCAAACCTAGACACATTTAAGGAGATTCCAGCAGCTAGTGGTGGGAGGGCATTGACACAACTGCAGCGTGTGGTTATGGAGGAAATGCAGGGAGGGAGGATGAAAGCCTGCACAGCATTTTCCATCTCTTGACATCTCCAACAGCCACAGATAGAAAATATGATAAGGCTCCTGCTGTGCTAATAGGCCCAACAAATGTCAGGGCCTGCAGAGTAGATGAAGCAGGAATCAAGTAGTGGGAGCTGCTATATGAAAACAGGGCAGCACCCAGAGTATAATAGAGCTGAAGAAGGCACAGTGGAAGAAGATAGAAAATACATAAAACAAATAGGGAAGCTGTCAATAAAGGTTTGTCCTGTGCTGGCAGCTTGTTTCACCCCTTAAGATTGACATGGTCTTTGATTTCAAATTGTGATATTAGAGTGTATTTTTTTAAATGCTGGTGAAAATAATTATATCAAATATGTTAATTTGTTAAATAATTTTATTCAATTCTTTACTAAAACTACATCAGCAGTTAAGAGTATAAGATACAAAGTACTAAATGTTTGCTGTAAAATATAGAGAAATGTCATCGTTGTTAACTTGTTAAATGCTGAATATCTGAATGAGAAAGTCAGAATTTACTTTCTCGAACCTATAACAACTGCAATCATGTTGAACTTCATAGGTCAGAATTAGGAAAAGGGAAGGTGCAACGAGACCTGGGTGTCATGGTACATCAGTCATTGAAGGTTGGCATGCAGGTACAGCAGGCGGTTAAGAAAGCAAATGGCATGTTGGCCTTCATAGCGAGGGGATTTGAATACAGGGGCAGGGAGGTGTTCCAAAGTTGTACAGGGCCTTGGTGAGGCCACACCTGGAGTATTGTGTACAGTTTTGGTCTCCTAACTTGAGGAAGGACATTCTTGCTATTGAGGGAGTGCAGCGAAGATTCACCAGACTGATTCCCGGGATGGTGGGACTGACCTATCAAGAAAGACTGGATCAACTGGGCTTGTATTCACTGGAGTTCAGAAGAATGAGAGGGGACCTTACTACTCGGGGGATCAAGGGGTATGGCGAGAAAGAAGGAAGGGGGTACTGAAGTTTCATGTTCAGCCATGAACTCATTGAATGGCGGTGCAGGCTAGAAGGGCTGAATGGCCTGCTCCTGCACCTATTTTCTATGTTTCTATGTTTCTATAACATGGTTAGCAGCATTTGAAATATAGGCATTGCTTTGTTATAAAATGCAAATTAGATTTTTTGGGGAATAAATCCTCACTAAAACATCTATATACAGTACTTATGAAAAATGGGGTAGCTAACTTTTCTGTTAAATTGTCATTTCTCTTTTTGCTAATTGATAAGTGTTTAATATTTATGCACCTGCTTAGTCCGGGCAGCAGCACGGAGGAAAACAAGTCAACTGAGCAACAAGTAAAATGAATAAATATCAGAGTCAAGCAATCTGTCAGTTATTAATATAGGATTTGGACAATTATAGTATTGTAACACGATGCTCATGGGGACTCATTAAAATCAATATTCTTGCTCTATAAAATAAGCATATATTAGAAAAAAAGCCCAAAACATTGCATGCTTTGTATTTCTCCAGACTCAATTGGTGAAAAATTAATTTCAGCCTTTTTGGTGAGTTGCATATACCAGATAGTTTAGCTTCAATTAATTCTGAAAAGTCTTGGTCCAGAATCCCTTTATCTGATGAAAATTGTTTTCATGTACATTATTTTTTAATGTAATGCTGCCTTCTTGGATTGATAAGTTAAATGTCTTTTAACATTATCTAAATCCAAGTTGGTCATTAGTGAATTTATCAGTAGATGTCGGCCTTCAGCCAACTTATATGTCAATAAATGGAGAGCCTATCAAATAAAACTTCAGGTAAAATGCCATGTACTGGTTTTGAGTTCGGAGCACAGGCAACAAATACAGCAGGATTGTTCTCAAGAAATTCATTTACTATAATTTCAGTCTGTACTGTACCGAAGTAAATACTCCATTGTGATAAGAAACTGTGTTTTTTGTAGCTGCCATTTTACTATGTTACTGATCTGAGACTGGTACCTGCAGAGTGTGCTTCACAGCCAGCAGTATCCCTGCCATAGTGCAGACTGTGAATTGCACTCCTACAGCCATGGAAATGCACAGAGCTCTGCTCCCAGATGGTGAAATTTAAAGGGTTTCAAAATTGAAGGCAGAAGTGTCCTCTTTTAAAAACAATACTGAAAACTCTGCTCAAGTTTAAAAACTACCTGGGAGGTCGAATACATTACCTGAGCACTTCTTATATCCGGCCTGACACCATTCTGGAGTTACTCAGTGTCAGATCCAAGCCGGTATGAGACAGTCTTCCTGAAGGAGATGTTACGCCATTGATGACCAGGTTTTTACATTGCAGTTGTAGAGTCACTTCAGTGCCACTGCAAAACTTTGTAGCACTGCACAAGTTACAGTATAACCGTACCTTAAAAGCAGTTTTTAAACACATTTATTAAAGAGATCACTTTTTGCAGAGTATCTGATAATATTTCACTTTTGCAATTTAAGGGTAGTCGAAGTCTATGTCTAAACATATTTAATGTTCTTTTCGTGATTACGCAAGGTGAAATACTTCAGCATTGAAAGGCCATTCTCGACCTAAGTCTTTTGTTTCATCAATGATTTATCTGCACGATGTTACAGGTTGTTTAAGAGTGTCTAGAATGTTGAAACTTTTTGTTTAATTTTCTCACAGTCAGTTGGTAATTATCATAGTCCTGCAGTTTCTGTGGAATGCTGAGGAGGGTCAAATGCCAATGGAATCCAGCTTTATAGGGTAATTAAGACAGTCGACATAGTTATTAAATACATTGTGCTAAACCAGGATGGAATGTTGTACCGTGCAACAGGAGAAAAAAAAACGAAAATCCAGTATCATAAATAAAAACTCGCTGAATGAAATACATCTGTAACTGAAAATTGAGGTGGTGGGGGGAGCGGGGGGGAGCGTGGAGCTGCTCAGACAGAGACTGTGCTGGCTATTCTGTTTAATTAGAAGCCTTAAATCCTTGGACACATGAGGCTAGTTGGCAGCAAGCAAAAATGTGGGGAGGAAAGCAGAACATCTTGGAAAGCATGGCTCAAAATGTTAACATTCATGGAAGCAGTGAATCAGATAATTATTCCAATCTCAAGCTAGAAGGGGAAGGGGGAGGGGTTGTTCTTGGATAAAGGAAAATGAATGAAAATGTATTTCCTATAGTAATTGCAGAAGTGGAAGCAAAAGTGAATATTTGACAGGCAGCAAGCCAAATCACTTCAAGATCACTAGTCGTTTTCCCTCACGTTATTATTCTGATTTCCACATGGAACAGATTTGAGCTAACGATGTGTAGTTTGGCATCGGATTTGTTTTTCTTTGGCGTGCAGCACTTGGTCCAGTTTTGAACATTTCTCTTTTCTGTCTGCCCATGGGTGCGCTGTTGTTGAGTTACTCCTAAAGTGCTGCTCCGAGAAAGCCAGCTGGGGATCACTTACTAGAAAATGTTATATATATATAAATATATATATTCTGTAAGGATCAGCTGTTCCCATTTAGACAGTTTCAGCTGATGGCACTGAGTGAATGCAGCTGATAATGGGTGTGTGGGGGAACCCAATCCCTTCTTAGGCCCTTCTGCCCTTAGGTCAGAAATCAGCCTTGGCTATGAATGGGGAGGTGTGATGAAACACTACCCAGCTGAACCTTCACAGATGATTTATCAGTGACCTGCTGCGACTACAGGCAGCTGGGGAGGGCAGAAATGCAAATCTTTGGACATTGGTTCCACATGATCTGTGGCAAGTCATCACACTGGCTACCAGTGTGTATGACTCGAAGCACATAGGGTTTCCGCTACCTACACACAAGGAATGGACCCATTAAAGGGAAGTTGTTTATTTCTACTTCTACTGAAATCATAAACACCAGTCACGATGCTGTCTGTGCAAACTGTGCCGCAGTGAATTCCAGCACTTTACTAGCCATTCCTGACTGGCCAGTTGTAGCCACTGGATCTGATTCCCCCGTGAATATCTTGCAGAAAAGATAATCTATCCACACTGCAGGTGTACAGTTGTCCGCAAATCCAATTATAGCTCGTAAAAAAAGGGCACACAATTTTTTTTAAACCCCAGTCATACGCATCGTGACTCACACCAGACAATAGAGCTTCATGTGTTCTGCTGCTCAGCAAACTGCAAGGAATTTTGTTTGGAAGTGATAGCTACTGTCAATGTGATATTTAAGGCCGTTTTGCCGACCAATTGGCAGACAATGAAAGAGTTCCATCCGCCAGCATATGCTGCGAAAGGATGTGGTCCTATGCCTGCTCCTCCTTTCCTGACTTTTTGCAAATAGTCCAACATAAGAGACAGTTGTTTCTGGCTGCCCCGCTGCCTGTCATGGCTGTCAAGTAAAAATCCTATGAATTATTGCTTTTCCAGATGTAAGAGATTTTCAGGCTGCTCGAAACAGGCTGTGGTCTGCGGTGCAGAAGCGAGAATGAGATTAGACTCCCTAGCATCAGTAGAAATCTAAAAAAGATTGCAAAGCGGACATAATTACACCTTCTTCATTCCAAAACAGGACTCGGGATGTGGTAACAACAGAGACAGTTGCTTAGGTTTAGGACTATGTAGCAAGAGAGAAAGCAATGTTTTGAAGAGGTTTTTACATCACAGTAAAACTGATGGAAACAATGATTAAGGTCAAATAAATTTTGATGAGGCTTGCAGTAAAATAAGGTAAGCAATTCCAAGTAGGCCAAGTTATTCTGTTTTTCTAGTTGTTGACAAAACTGTTAGCTTAATAGCTGGCACATTTTTAGCTATAATGTGTGAAACTTGTATTTGACTGTTATAAATGAAGGAGCGTTAAACTTGAAACTATTCAGACTGGATTGTTTAGCCAATTATTTTTCCTGCAGCCAGATGTAAAATTAGCTGCAATTATTTGTAGGCTTCATATACTGCTGTACACATGTCTTAACCTTTTGGCCTCACGTGAGACTTTTTTCAACAAAATGTCATTCACTTCAATGGATTTTTTTTCTGGTGAAAACAAAGAGATAAACAGCATTAATCAGTTGAATAATCTGATTTTATTAATAGATTATCCTGAAGTTCAAGAAACTTTAAAGAAATATTATAGTCCATCTAGCAAACCTAAAATATTTGTTAAAAGTCAGCATACTTCCGATTAATCGGTTATGAAATGTATACACATTTCAGTGTGCTGGGGAATTTCTGTTTGAGTAACTCAATGTGCAAATATCATTGAATATTTTTAATTAAAAGACCCTAAACCAGAATTTACTCCATATATCACTAACTATCCTTGTGTCCTTTGATCATTCAAAAAGTACAGCACCTGGAGATTATTACATTAGATGATGGGGATGACACATGAATACACAATTTTAGTAACTGCATACACTTTCTGATGTGGCTTTGTCGTTTATGTAAAATTAGACATGTTTAGGCCTGTAATATTTTGGCAAGGCAAAATTAACAGAATAAGATTAATTGTAGGTACACTAAGTATATGTTTTATTAGTAGAACACATGGCAATGATTGACATAAAAGTATATATGTCCGATGTCAGCCAGAAACATTTTGCAGACATAATTGCTTTAATTCAGCTCTCTAACTTTTTGAAACCTGACGTAACTTATTTGACTGAATGAGAGGCAGTGTGGTGGCTACCAGATGTAAAAGCTGTCAGTCTTGCTTCCCTCTTCATTTGAAGTCATGCAGTTCAGATAGACTCACTCGTGTAAGGAACCCCAGTCAAAAGTGATGAAAACCACAGGTACAAATGGCTGCAGTGTCTCATGTGAACGCGTTTATTGCTTTTCATGCAACCTTACAAAAAATAGGATGGAGCCCTATTCTTCTTGGTGCTGATTGTTTTCAGTGAAAATACGTTAATTATTTGACACTGGTTTTGCCTTGAAGTCATTTATACCGCAGGACACAAATGATAGATTGCCGCTGAAAAAATCATCAGCATACTTGAGGTAGGCTCAGTGAGTCTTTTTTTTAATGTTCTGCGTGAAGTTATCTTGAACTGAAACCTCTGCTCCATCAGGATTAAGGGATTGAAGAGCAAAGGCTTGAGATGGTGTAATTTAAAACCTTCTGATTCTTTAGCACAAAGGCAGAAAAATGTACTCAGTCAATCTGTTACTTTTCTGCTTCAGCTAAGAAATAATTTTGTCTTTTGAAAATATGTACTATTTGCATTCAAAACATATCACTAACATTAAAGCTCACTACTGCTTGTGTTTTAGTGTGAGATGAGAGATGCGAAACAAAGAAAATTGAAGTTATTTCATAATACACCTTATAATATCTTTGAAAATTGTACTTTTTGATACTTCAGTAAAATTATAATATTCCGAAAAGAGTACATGTGGCCCGAATAACTCCATATCACCATTGGCAGAATTGTGTGAATGTCAGATATACCATTTATTTATTAGAGATTCCTAACCAGCTACATTTCCAGTTTGTAAAACCTAACATCATGCATTTTCAGATATCTGATCTGACGGAGAATTATTCTAACTGAATACTTTGTGTAACTATTCGGTACAAGATGAATATTACAAGAACGTTTCTCACTTCTGCAACCTTATAAAGTTGCATTAAGCATTATCATGAAGGGCAATTATGTATGAGTATATATGCATATATATGGTGTGCAGTTAGCAGAGATGCTTTACGTAACAACAAGCCTGCAACTCGTTACTTTCATTTTCTAAGCTCGTGGTGATAATTTTTCCTGATGTTGTTATGAATTCTGCTTAAAAACTTTGCCTTTTACTTAAATGAAGATGAATAAGAAGAATTATATTTGGAAAATATTTGAAATGGAAGAAAATTACATGCATACTTTCTGACTAATAATTACTTTGCAAAATGTTGGTGTTGTATTTTATGCCTTGAATATTACAATAATTTTTTAATACCGCATACTGATGCATCAAGCACTAGATAATGTCTCAAATGTAATGAGACATTAAAACAACTAAAGGTATTTTTGAGTCCAGTTATGACGCCAGTTAATCAATAATGCCTTCATTATTACTGGACATGGAAATATCCTAAATGTTGTTATCTGAAGTTTTTATAGTGCTTTAAAGAGAATCAGTAGAACTGCTTCATAATTCTCAAATATCAAACAAGCAACAGATTGAAATGCAAAGCTATTTGTTTCAGTTTAATTTCCTTATCACTGCTTCCTATCTCTAAACTATTCACCATAAAATTACAAGTAAAACTCGGTGTTAGGTAGGTAATTCCATCAGTACAGAATATTTGTTACTAGCTGATTAATATAATTTGAAAATATATTTCTAACAAGCTAATGTATGGCGTATAATAGCACCCACATTTCCATTCTGTATAACCATTTTTAGTATTCAATATGTTTTATTCAACTATTTTTAGTTGAGTTAGACAAAGTATAGTATAGGACATCAGGTATGCCTGCTTCAGCAATCACTGCAGACTGAAAATGGTTATCCGGTCTTTTTCAGACTGTCAGTCCACATCTAGTGGTGTCCCACCACCGTTTTCTTTTAGGCTATTCCTGGATATAAAGTTGCTCTAACTTAATTGAAATTCCCCTTCATTTAATGTTTATTCATTATGGAAATGTTTTTTTTAAATCATACAAATAAACCATATTACTTCTGAAAAGAGAAGGAAATGACTACTTTTCTTGTAAGTGTCAGTTTTGTAAATGTAGAATTGGCAGAATGCACAGTGGAAATAAAGTTTCAAATTATGAAGTTATTTCCATTTAAAGAGGGCTTTAAGAAACATACTGTACAGAGAAAAATTCCCCATTTCTGCAGCTGGTCAGTTAGGCAGCATACCATTTGTACAGATGGCATAGAGGTTCTTGCAAGTTTTTAAAAAAGTCGAGGACTGTCTAAGGTTGACATTGCCATTTTGTAATGGTGCAGAATAGTGTTTTTTTCCAATACGTGGTAATCTAAATGCCTGGAGACTTAGTATTACATGTCAGATCACTTTCCCATCACCTCCGGGACCTGAGTTTGAATACAACTCAGGTATGCAATGAAAGTCTCCTCTGCTTAATGCTGTCAACGGTTCTACGTAAAATCAGTTTGGCCATTCTCAATCCAGTTTTAATGAGTATGGGTACACAGCGTACAATTGCATAATTGCATTCAGATTCATCAATAAATGCATTATGTTACGAACCTCATTCAATGTGGCACTAATAATGGAGGACACAAAAGTTTCAAATGACTGCAGTAATTGTTTGTTTGGGAAAAAAGATTGCAAAGCTAGAGTTAAGATATATGGGGCTGAGCCTCATAATTGTGCCATGTCTTATCTGATGATGAAATGCTCAAAACTGTCAATCGATAAAGAATAGAAGAGTGTTCTATTTCTGAGCATTAACATCTATCTATTTGATAATTGCAAATAAATATCAATACTTTGATAAGAGAAAAGGGATATTTAGAGTATAACAAATTAAATATAATATCCTGGTTTATGAGGTCACTAACAGTTAGAGAAGTTCTGAAATGTTTTATCAGATCGAAAAATGATATTGCTTGCAATTGCCATGACTAAGAGCTCAATGCCAAGAAAAATGAAAGAAAGAAAAATATGTTATTCTAAGTGAAGAACAGTTAAGAGGATATATTATGCAAAACAATCCTTCTGTCCATATTAACCAGTGATATGCTTCTGGAGCTGATGTGGAATATTAGTTATCCTATTTTACTCTGTCTTAATTAACAGTGTACCTGAGGAAAACAACATGAATTCAAAGGAATTTACTCCTTCAGTGCAAAATAAAACATACGCGAAAATAGCATTACAAATGTGGTTAGAAATCTTTCAGAACTCAGGCACATGTTATTGGTCATAAAATCAAATGCATTTTGAAAATCATTCAGTGTTCATCTAAAATTAGATGTACTTGTCAGTTATTTATAATGCAAAATAAAAGTACATTTTATTTATTAGAATACTGAATAAATGCTACTGATTTTGCTGTATAGTTTTTCATAATCAACTTGCTGCTTTTATTGGAGGGACATGAACTTCTGCTTGGATACACCTTAACTGACAGTAAAGGAATTGTGTCTTTTTTATTTGTGTAGTCCCTATTGAAACATCCAGACAAAGTCATTTTTCCCAGCCCAAGATCAATTTCTCACTATCACATGCCAGCCCATCTAGTGGCCTGACTGAGAAGTGAGAAAACGTGTATAGTTGAATGACAGGCAGCTTGAAACTCAAACATAGTACCTTTTGGCTGAAAGCCAAATGATCAACTGCTTAAACAACTGGGTAGCCCTAATAGGGTTGAATCTTTGACAATTTACCTATCACTTGGAACTGCCTCAGGCATTGTGCAAAGTTCTGATGGTTTTCAAGAAATTTTAATCATTGCATATTATAGTAATATTGCAAAGATTTTTCAATGGTTTCTGTTATTTTAGCTATGTTAGTTATGCTACACTGCTACGTACATATGATTGCAATAGTGTAAAAGAGCAATAAATCCAAAAGGAGTAAGCAAACATGATATCACTTTTTTATATTGAATATTATTACTTCCATACTTGCAAACATTAAACTTTGCATGTGATTTGCAGTGCAGCTTCAAGTGTGCTCCATAATAAAATCCTTTTTTTCAGGCTTGTATCAAGTGACAGTATAAGCCATGATTTGGGTCAGTAGCAAAGTTAAGTACCCTCACATTGCTTTGACAAAGTACCCTAAACCCCAACCTCAGAAATGTACTCTCTGCCTTTTTTAATCTCTGTCACTTGCAATAAAACACTATGACATTGAGCATGCACGTATTAAACTTTCTGATATCTTTTAAGTCTGGATCACTAGATGTGGGTATAAGGAATCTGACAAAAAATGACAGACACAGCAGAGGCAGCCATAGCACCATAACCTAATTAGGAAGGTTATCTCAATGTTCAATCAATATATCCCACAGTTATAAAAGTAAATTTATAGACATGCACCAGTAAATATATTTAACATTATCTTTGCATACTCGTTCATGGAACAGTTATGTACATTGTCTAAGATGTCAAACACTTCATAAAGTACAGCCTCAAAATGACCACTCCAGGCAATTTACAAACGAGAATTTCATCTGGATATGTGTCAACGTAAATCAGCAGCTTACAGCGCGTAGTTTTTTCTATGCATGCCATAACCTTTGCAAGCCCCATTTCTTACCAGCTGCCATAAATCTACCCTATCGTGCTGTCTCTTCACATTCCACCCCAAATCAGAAAAACTCTTTGGGTTTTTATTCTTCACTTACTCTGAACCATACATCAAACACATACATAGGAGCTGTTTCATGATTACACCTAATGCAATTATCAAGAGGCATTTAGTATTTCCGTCGTGAAATATACATTAACTGTTATTCAGTAATTAACTGAGTCAGATCACTCAATGCTGCTTTTTAGAAAGTATATCTTCATGTTTTTTTCTCTTATGGTGTTCTAACTTTATTGGGTTTTACACCATTGCTATTTTGTAACATCTGAGCACAGTGAATAATTAAATGCCTAGAGTCAAATCAAAGCTGATGTTTAATTGCAATAGCGCAGAATGCTAACTTAGTTTTACCTTGTGACGTTTCTAATTATTATCCCTGCCTGCACACACCTTCATTTCAATCTTTAGATTCGCAATAAAGCAAGAAAACTATGAGTACAAGTATACCATACATAATGCATGCAGGCTGTTTGAGCAATTAAAATTTAAAATGTTTTATGTACTCTTAAGGAATGCACTAACTGCATAAGTTTAATAAATTTATTTTCCTCAGTTTATTTTATCAAAATAAAAATCTGTGATTATTTAAAATGAAATATGTTCAAATTATTTGAATCTGCTTGATAAGGACCTTCAACTCATTAGAAGAGGAAAACTGTATTTTTAAACAAAAAAATCAGTTGCAATTATTGTGATATTTTTGTATTCAAAGCTATTTTCTGCATTAAATGCATAATAAGCCTCGTTCATCTTTTCAGATGTCTGGAAATGTATGTACATTTTCCACAAAAGTCCTCAATTTCACTCTTTCTCAACATCGTACTCATCCTTTGCCATAGGTGGTTTTAATTCAACATAGACCAGTATGCAATGGAACCAATTTTCTGGTGTACAAGTGTGACAAAAGGTGGAAATGGCATAATATTAGCAAATTATTTGCAGTACAGATCTGAAAAAAATCGAAATGAAATTGTGAAGTGCTTTTGAAAGACACTTTTTTTTCTGATTTAAGTAAAGTACTTGATAATGAATCAGCCTTTTATGAGAAGTTGATGTTATAAGGTTAACATATGCTTTAAAATAAGATGTTGCATTGTAAGTATTAATATCCTTACAACAGTATAGGCATTTACAGTGCCTGCCTTATATTTAAAATTCTTTGTACAAATAGAATCATGCAAGGTATAGTTTTTAAACAGATGTACACTTGTTTTGCTTTTCTGCTTTATTCCTAAACAAAACTAATTTGTTGTACATCATAACACTGACTGATAGTGATGTTTCTCCAGATCTTGTAATTACATTTTAAAATTTGGATTAATAGCAACTTCTGAAGTAAAGAATCTTTACACTGCCATTTGGCTATTCCGTCTAATATATATTTGAAGAAAAAAAGATGTTTCCAAATTTAAGTCACTCATTCCTAAATTAACATTAAAACTTGTTTTAGTTTTCCAGATTAAACATCCGCTCAACCTATCTCTACAGAAAGTGCCATCTGGTACACTTTAGTTTGAATACTAATAATTTATTAGAAGACAGAATCCAGTATTGCTACCCAAGTATCTACTCTTGATGACAGATGATGTCATGTTCTATCAATCGTAGGATCGGCACAGTAGGACAAAACCTTCTTCAACTGACAGTAACACTGAAACCATTTCCCCTATTGAATTCATAGAAATGTGTACTTGCTGCTCCAATTTGCCTGAAATCATCAAGTTAATGGATATTTAACATAAATCAGCAGGTTTCAATTTTGAGCCTTAGAAATTTGTGTAAACATTAGATTGATTACCTTTCCAAATTAAATCATCTGTTCAGATCTTCATTTCAGTTGAAATTATTTTATGATATTTATAATTTAATTTAAGAAAATTGCTTTCAATCAACACAGTTTTGAACCTTTGAATGCTCAACTCAGATTTTATGACAGCCACAGAGAGGGAAACATTTTATTTTAGTACTGTCATGCAAATATAAAGATGGAAAAAGTACATGCTCAATAATGTGTAAACCCATTCATCACCGATTACATCGGATTCAAATTTTTAATTCCTGACTGTGCATCATATATATTTGCTAGAAAGAAAAATCTATACAGTTCGAAGGTGCTGTTTTTACAGAGCTCTAGTATTACCTGCACTAGACACAGGCTTACATTGCCTCAGGGAACATCTGGTACCTCTGCATTAATTCTATCCCTGTTTGAACACTGTGCAACATATGCACTTCTCTTTTGTCTATTATCCCAATGCTGTGTTATTCCCAAATATTGACACCGTCTGCTTTTATCAGTACTAACTGTTCTGAAACCTTCACGTCTCATGCTCATCTCTATTTCCTTCTATTGATTACCTTCCTCACTCCGGCAGGTAGCCAGACAGCAAGACTGTCCTAAGGAATAGCTTTCAATGACTTTATACGTACAATTTACAGGAAAGTGTTTAAAGAAGATATTAGCCTCAGTACAAATCAGTGAACCTAATTTAGTCAATACTGTTAGATTTCACTGTTTGCACATGGTCACAAGATATGCTTTAAAGGTGCCTACCAAGTCCTAGTCAGTGCATTAAACCCAGTACAGTATTCAGTTTTGCCTGACATCGCAAGCTTTTTGCTGAGACTATGAAATATCACCCATTGTGTTCACCACTGTTACCATCAAATATCGTAATATTCATCTATAGTTTTTTGTTGTTGTTACATTTATTTTTTTAACTTTCACTTTTCAGTTAAAATGTTACGAATAGTATCATAATTATTCAAATTGATTATGTTCTCCATTCCTCTCATGTATAAAGTGCAAAAACAAAGATGTAATTATTAAGAATCTCTAACTTCTCTAATTTGACAAATATTTGTGACAAAAATTAGTGAACGATGAGATTTAATGAAAGTAGCACTTCAGTGCTTCACTATATTTCAGAGCATTCCATTATATCATAAAGTAAAATTACCTATTGGAATAGACTTCATTATTTGTTCAATTTGTACAAGTACTCTATCTTAAATTTTCAAAATGTTTATTTGAGAGGTTATAAAGACTAAATGTTTAGACTGCAGCCACTGCAGGTATGAAAAGAATTGTGTTTCCTTAAATATCAGTAAGCTAGAAATATTTCACTTTTAAATATTAATATGGAACAAAATTGTTTCATTACTTCATTCAAGGATGTGGGGGTCGGGGGTGCGGGAGGGGCAACAAAGTGTTTAAACCCAATATTGACAAATTTAAAATAATAATCTGGCTCATGAGATCTCAATCTGTTTTTACAAGTGCACAGACACACAGATTTCAAAATACTTTGTACAAAATTAACATGAAGTTTATCATGATTGAGATAATGTACAATTATAGAAATTATATTATCTTGTTATGTTGGACAGTTATTCCATCTTGATCATATAACATCTATAGAAACATCACATAGTTTTTGTTTTAAGTTGTATTTTGATGTAGTTTTTGTGGCCTGCTTGCATCAATATTCTAATCTATACCAGTTATAGTATTCACTGTGGTGGTTATTAAAAGCTGAAATGTATAACTTTAAAGTAATTTTTTACAGTCCCTAGAGTAACATTGGCTACCAGCATTTCAGTGTCTCAAAAGACTGCCGTTAGCTTCCGAGTGTATTTTTCAAAATCTGATTGAAGGCTTATATATTGGTTTGTATGAAAAAAAATGTTGAAGGCTGTAAAGTGGATTGTGAAGGCCAGTAAAAAGGGATATTGCAATTTTAATAATGAAAACCTTACTTATTATCTTTATATCTGTTGTGTTTAAAATGCCTTGCTTTACTCTAATGAATTATTTAAGACTTTTATGCTGTTATGTTTTACAAGCCTCAACTTATTAATATAACTAATAAGCCTTACTAGACTGTTATTTTGACATTCTCAATATTTTTGTTTACTTGAATAAACTAAATGTCATGGGAAATTTAACTGAATGTGCAACCGTTCAGATCTAGCATATTTTCCATTAAGGGCTATGGAAAATAAAATTTTAGTGGAAGTGCAAGATTTTTTTTTCAAAACACAACTTATGCATTTTACATGACCTCTACTTCTTTCTCTTTTTTTTCTTCCTCTAAAGATCACTGAGGGGGAGCCAAGGTTCCAACCTGCAGGTAGCAGTGAGACAAGCTGAAAGATAACCGTCCTGGCCTACCCATAGATCTCCCAATTCTTCAGTGTAAGCCAGGAACTCACAGAGGCGGCTTTCCCAAAGATTCAGCAGCACGTACTGAGTCCCTCAGAAAACCTACATACGGGAGGACGAGAACAAACGTGCACACAAACAGAAAGGCAGGTGTAGTAGAGGAATCTTTAGTATGTTTCTAATGCAGAGTCGTCACTGTTGTTTTCATTTTCTGAATGAGCATTAAAGCCATTTTTGTTATGCTTAATGCAGTTATGTCACTGGTGCAGTATTAAGTAGTGGAGGAAGCGAGGTAATAATTTTGAATATTCCAAATCTTTTTTTTATTTTGATGCATTGTTTGTCAAATATAATGGCTGAAGGTGTTTGTGGTCCTGATGTGTTTTAAATGCCGTTTGTATCAAAGCTGCACGATATTGTATGTTTCGATTGATTTAGGGAAAGATAGCCACAAGAAAATTATGTTACAGTACTTTGGTAGCTAAACTTGTTTAGCTCTTTTGCATAAAGATCTTCAATTTAATGGCATTTCATTTACGAAAAGAAATCTTTCTTCAACCAATGCATTATTTAAAAAAATAAATGATTTGTGGTCCTTGGATTTTCTTTCTGGTTTTCAACAGAATTATGAATCTTTGGAAAAATCTCTTAATATTTTTTCATTTGGAACAACTGCTACAGAACACAAATAAAATTAAATTGTGAAAACAAATCATCCTTTGAATGATTTGGCCCCAAAATATTATATTTAAATACAAATGTTAGAATGGTTTTAGTCGAAATGTGTATTAGACTATCAGATATAACACTGTATGGATTTTAAATTAATGTAACTGATATAGGCAGATATTAACATTATACAAAGTGTGCATGTACACAGTGTGCAATTTGAAGAAGGATATTGTGTGAAGAAGAAAAATAATGTCCAGAAATATTTTTATTTGAAGGTGACTGAATTAATACTTTATTTTGAGAAAAGCTCTGAATTAATTTTTGTAATGCATAAGAAATAAATAAAATAGTTAATCCAGTGCTGTTAAATAAAGCAAGAACATGATGTTATGCAGCTTTACATCAAACGTCATATTCTGCTGTATTATCCTCCAACTCATAATTACACCACCTGTACAATGCAGTCATATTTAAACACTATAAACAAAAAGCAAAGAATTGCAAATGCTGGAAACCTGAAACAAAAACAGAAGGTGCTGGAAACATTTAATCGATCAGTCAGGATCTGTGGAGAGAACAAATGAGTTAACATTTGAGGTGTGGAACCTTTCATCAGAACTAGATGAAATTACAGAATGACAACATTTAAGAAAGTACAGAACAAAGGGAAGGAGGTGGCGTGTGTGGTGGGTGGGGGGGGGGGGGTGAAACACATGCACATACACAGGAGAAGACGCAGAAAGATGTACAATGTGCAGAAATGGAAAACAGGAAATGGTTAAATGGCTGAAGTGATATGAGTTTGAGATAATAGGTGGCAGAGTGAGAGAAACTAAAGACATACATGAGACAGAGAATGTGTGAATAGCTAAGGGTGCGGGGGGGCAGGGCAGTTAGTAGTGGAAGCAGGAAAAACTAGCAAAGTGGATCAGGCTCCAAGGGCCCATGAGCCTGGGAGATTTTTTTTAAGGCTGACACTAAGGTGGGAGTTTAAACGTTTTAAAATAACGCGTGGGTTTAGGTCGGGTGGGAAGTTAAAGTTTTAGAAGTCTGAATTCCAACCAGAACCTGCCTCCAACCCAGCCACTTCTGGTTTTAATGGAGGCAGGATGGGTGTGCAGGCAGCTAACCTGCTCCCAGGAGGCAGTCTTTCATCTAAATATTATAATGAGGCTGCCTTGTCTCAGATTTCACCACCAATTTTAAATTTAACTTTAGCTGGACGAGTTTTCCAAGCCTTGTGAAACCCGCCTGCGAAAGTAAGGTGAGGAGTGCACTTACCTCCTGGATCCAGCGCCCATGGTTACTACACCCTTGCGATCGGAGACCTCTGTAGGGGGCCTCCGATCTCCACCTCCAGGCTCTGAACACCTATATGAGGTCTCCCTATCTCCATGATCTTCTAGCCCCAAGCTGCTCTTGGCCCTTCCACCCCCCGTGCTGCTCTTGGCCCCCCGCCCCACTGATCATCAGCTGCTCCCCACCCCCTCCAACCCTCCAATCACTGCCCACCCCATCCCACTGGTCCTCTGGTCCCAGATTGTTTTGCTCCAACCCCTGATTGTTCCTGACCCCGCACTCCTGTTCTTCCGGCCCACCCCGTGCTCCTGTGGCCGTACCCCATGTGATCTCTTCCTCCTTCCTCTCTGTGGCCTAGTACCGCAGGCCTACCCACCTGCAGCCAGCCAGCCAGCCTTTCAATCTGGCTGGCTGCAGGTGGGAAACAGAGGTTTTCCTGCAAATCTGGCCCTGACGTTAAATTTGGCAGGTCCTGTGGGAAGCCTGGGGGCCAAAATTGGCTATTGCCCTGGGGGGTGATAAGCTTTCTGAGGCCGGACATTCTGTGCCCAGTGCACAAGTCCTGCTCCGGAAGTGAAATTGGGGTTACGGCAATCACAGGAAGTGGAGCGCAATGTTGCATGCTTCACTTCCTTTCGGGACAAGATCGGGGACGCTACCTCGGTGCATGGCAGAGCACTATGCGGCCTAGCGCTGACGCATTTCAACGCCCCCCCCCCCCCCACCTTCCATTAAAGAGGAGGGATGCCGCGAGCTCTGCAGGCCCTTTGCTGGCCTCCACTGGGCCAACATACCCTCTTTACAGGCCCCGCGATCCCCTAATTCCCCACCCCACCCCCCACAATCTCAGCATGCTCACCCCCCGATCTTTCACTCGCCCCACCCCCTAATCCCTGACTCCCCCCACCCCCGATCTCTGACTCCCCTCCCCGCACCCGATCTTCCTTCACCACCCCCACTCAATCGCTGACTGATTCCACTATTCCTCCCCCAACTCTGACTCCCCATCTCCCTTTGCAATCTCCGAGTGCTTACCCTCCCTCCCCACCCCCCGCCCCCCCCCCCCCACCAACCAATCTCCAACTCACCCCACAACCCCCGCCCCTACCTGCCCATCTCCTACTTACATGGCATTTGTTCCTTGGCTGCTTTCCCGTCCGACAAGCAGCCTACTGTCAATCAGGCTGGCTGCCTGGCGGGAAACCTGTTGAGAAATTTAAAAGACGTCCTGCAGTTAATTGGAGTTGGATGTCTGGGAAACTAATACTTTCAGAAATCCTCCCCCCGCCGCTCCCTTCATAGCCCTCAGTAAATATCGAGCCGGTATGTCAATGGAGGGTTCCGAGCCCAAGTACCAACCTTCTCCCCTTAAACACTGACACCCCCATGCTGCATATTACACCCCTTCGACCCCGCACTCACAATCAACGTGCTGAAAAAATATCAGAAAAACAGAATTCTAATAATAAAAGCAGTACAGTATGAAATAGAGTGAGTTTTTAGCTGTAATTCAATCTTGCGCTACTGTTGAGATTCATAGAAAGATCTGTTGCTATGATCTCACAGTTTGTGATATTTTCAGAATCCCTCAATTGAATTACAGCCTTGTAACTCACTGTCAGCAATCTATTATATCATATAAATTATAAATCTTACAATAAAGTGGTTAGTAAGAGGCCACTATCCCAACAAAGAATGAATGTTTTTGTTTTAAACTTGAGTAGTACTTCATGGAGTCCAAACCCATATGAACTGCCTCTATTGGATTCAATACAACTATACATTTTATCTTCTGATCACTCCTATGTCCAATGGTATAACAACTCTAGGGTAGGATCTGGATGTAGGGATAGAACAAAAATTATTTGAATAACATTTACAGTTTCAGAATGAGGATACATAACCATGACCGAGTAACCTTCTCCATAAGAATAGCAAACTTCATATACAATTTTAGATATTTTTTTCAAAATGAGGATGTTGTAAAAGTCGCAGTATGTTTTACCCTTTTTATGCTCCCAGAGTTTTACAGCCTATGTATTAATGCTAGCCATTAAAAAACAAGATTCGAATGAGGCCAGCAATGGACAAAAAGCCATCGTTTAAGCTTTTAATCTAGCATTAGCATTTCAGGCTGCTGGTTTCAAAAGGATGTCAGATCTGTTTACGATAATTATTAAAGTCTTAAATTTCTAACAAGGGAAGTAAAATTCTGCTTGCTTTTTGCTACATATTTTTCTTATACATATCATTTTATTCTGAGACTCAAACAACCACAGGTGATTTTTGGACTGATGTCAATTACTATTAGCATATCAATGATCCTGCAAAGCCACTGAAAAAAGTCTTAGATGCCGTACATTCTCTTTGGAAAAAGAAGCACTGCTGTCATCCTTTATCATCAGACACTGATTATCCTGTGCTGAGATTAGGCTGAACGTTGTTTAGAGAAATTATAACAGCTTTTCAAAGAGCTGGGTCTTGATTAGATGTGTATGGGTCTGCCTCCTTGTTTGTTCTAGCTCCTGCTTATCATCACTTTGTCTAGTTTATTTAACCTATTCTCTAATTATGCTTCATACTCTTTTCAGAGTTAAAACATACTCCGCATCATAAATATGTTAATAATCAGGCTTACTGAAGACATACGGGATCAATTCTTAATTCGCACTGTTTATCGTTAAAGTGGCTCTGTTATCTTTATTTTTTTGGTATTTATTGATTTCTGTTGCTGCTGCTTTTTGTAGCTTATTGTGCTAGGGCGTCGAAAGGGTTTCCACTTCACCGTGCGCTGAATATGATTTGCAATGACATAGCCTGAACCTTTAAATGTCTTTATGAAAATACTCATGGTCATGAATTTGATAAAGGAGCGAACAAAGAATTCCTCACAGAGAGCATTGTTTAATATTATGTTTTTAAAGGGCAAATGAAAGGATTATAGACTAGTGCAGCAATAGTTGATTTTTTTTAACCAGAAACTGTTTCACTATAAAGTTGCTGTAAGATGGATAATGAGGAAACAGAGTAACATATGGAAAAGCAATATTGAGTATAAAAAGAAAATATATTCTTTTCTCACCTTATTTTAGTTAATCCTTTGCCATGGGTCATTATTTTTTCCTTTTTGATGACACTTTGCTATAGCAGTGTGAGATATAGTGATTGTGGATTTAGTCAAAGTGAAGGTAAACAGTGGAGATTAGAATGTAGAAGAACAGATTCTAGGCACCATTCCACCATAAAAATGGCTGTCAGCAGAGTGTAATGAAAATATGTTGAGTGTGGAAAACTCTTGAATGGGCCTGTGAAGGGCTGCAGGCCCAATTATTTTTTAGCATTAACTGAACCACATCTTCCTATGCTCAGCTGCACTGAGTGACACTATTTGTGATGCCCACTCTGCTGAAACAGAGCAGGTTGCTGTCAGTTTAAAAATGACTATAATAAAAGTGACCATGAAGATGGATCTTGTGATTTTGCGTTTCTAATCAGTCATCTGTGAAGAACACTTTTGCTTTGATTCAGCAGACTGGTGACAGCCATGATTGATAGTGCATGAGGGAAAAAAAAGGTTATTAACTGTCTTCCTATTAAACTCAATATATTACCCCTTTAGGTGTAGCTCATAGTTCTTAGGGTGCACATTGGCTCAGGTGAGGTCATAGAGGAACTCAATAAAAACATTGTAGGTTGAGGCTTGGCAGCTTTACTACAGTAGAAAGAAGACATTTCCACATTATTGTGATGCCAGTGTCACGAATATCTGTGTGAAAAAAGCATCTGTTACTGATTGGAAATCTGTCAGCATGTCAAGCAGAACACAAAAAAATGTAGTGAACATTTTCTGAAATGTTTAAACAATGATTACATGCAAACACCTGATTAAACATGGTGAGCACAGCACAGATTGTGAGTCAACAGGAATACGCGGAAACTTTTAATCACTAAGTTTTATTTTTGGATAAAAGCAATTGTCGTAAAAAGGAATCTACAATTCGAAGGTATTTGAAATCTTTTTGATATCAGATGAGTGTCTCCCCATTGCGTACCTTATCATTGGTATAGCCAACTGCTCATATAAAAAAGGCAGCAGTTCTTGCCATGTGAAAATGGAGTTTGCTATTATACAATGAAAACCGTTATAGTTGCTAATACGATAAAGTATAGAAATGTAATTTAGTTGTTAAAACAGGTACTACAATGAAGAGACATTTATGAAGAAGTAGAAAAGATCAGTGCTTGAAAAAAAAGTGCTTAGAACCAGCCGCTTACAGAAAACATTCCGACTGTAGCAATCAAAGATTGTGGTCCCTGGGCACGATTGCTATTATAAAGTACATGTAAATATACAATACAAAGAAATATACAGGGAGAAAAGAAACTGTAAAATACAACGTGAAAGAATCTAACATAATTGCTAGAGCCTAATGATAAAACTGGGGTGGGAAAGATTTATTATACTGATTTATCATGCAACAGCTGTCAAAAAATCTAACAATAAGAAGCTTCTACAACATGCTTGCAACAACCCAGAGAAGTTGCTCAAGAAAAATGACAGAAAAGAATGATAAAGACTAGGGTACCTGTATGTAAAATTCATGATTGAAGCATGACATTGATTCATTGAATGCTTAGACATTTAAGTGTAACATGCAATTGTTCATTCTGTATTCCAGATTAAATTTTCTACTTGCTAACATAATATGGATTTGACAAAATAAACATGACAGTTATTAGGCTTTGTCATCATAAGAAGTAGAGCAAAAACTAAAACAAATCCTTTGCTAAGGCAAAGCTGTTTGGATTTAGGATCTTGATTTATGAAATTGTTACATTTTGAATACTGGTCAGGATAGTACTGTGCCATTGAATAGTTCAAGATTTATTTGCTATAATTTTGTCTTGTATTTAAATATAATTAACCTTAAAATTTAATATCATATATTTATCTTTGCAACTGATGGTTTTCAATATACAATGGCCCAGATTTTGCAGTGAGTATGCCGTCACACCGCCTTTGAAATCTACCGCAAGTTTGGGATTTCCGCATGCGCAAGTTCTGAGTCCCGAACTTGAGGTCTGTCAACATACGCGTTGACAGGCCATCTGCTCCGTCACCGAAAACTTAAGTGCTGGTGCAGACTTGAGCTATTTGCCCACCAACTGCCCAGCAATTCCGTACGATAATTTTACGGCTGGTGGAAACAGACGCAGGGCCTGTTTCCACTGCGTAAGGGGACACCCGGAAATGAAAAAAATGATATCCAGGAATATTAATGAGAAGCAATCCTTATGTACGTTAAAGTTACAGGTTCTTTAAAAATAATATTTACATTTCGTAACTTTCTGCACAGTGCACAGTATTTGTTTAGAAGTGGTAATTATGAGTAATGAATTGGAGTCCCATGATAATAGTTAAATCTGTATGTATTTTAAAGCCTGAAGTAATGAAGTAATGCATTAATTTAAATGGATGAAAGACAATCTGTTTTCTGATTGGAGGACCAGGCCCACTTGATCCCAGGAATGCTTCCATACAGGCTGCATCCCTGGGATCTGTGGATTATTACGTTGCCCTCCAGCCGCGGAATTAGAGTACATTTATGAATAAGGGCCGCCATCAGATAGGTGCGTATTCTTTTCGCAGGTCAGCAGCGTACATCAGCCATATGCCGCCGACCACAATTTTTGGCCCAATATATTCTTGTGCAATAAGTTTCCTTAAATCATCCAGTTCTGAGGAAAGGTCACCGACCTGAAACGTTAACGCTGCTTCTCTTTCCACAGATGCTGCCTGACCTGCTGAGTATTTCCAGCATTTTCTGTTTTTATTCCCTAAAACATAGAATCATAGGCCCCGATATTGGTGGCCTTACTGCCCACTGCCGCCGACTGCCACCGAGTTTTGCCTCCGGTCTCCCCTCTGTGCCAGTTTCCATTTGGCTGAAGCGGGCGGGAGGGGAGTACCACCGGGAACCGCCCGCTGATGGCTACTGGTGGCCAAGTAGCGTAAGTGACCTCCCGCCTGCCAAGCTGCCAGATCGGTGCGGGCAGGAGTCGGCGGGAGTCGGCGCCAGCAGGGGGTAGGACCATTGCTTGAAGGCAGGTCCAACCCCGACGGTAAGTACGAAGACCTGCAAAAAAAGGTTAGTGAACATATTTTTAAAAACATTTTTACAGCGATTTACCTGGATGGGATCCCCTGAAGACGTTCCGGTGGGTTTATTTTGTAATTATTTTTTATTTTCAGGTCTTCCACCCTCCCTGGGCCCGACTCCATCCTTGGCGGCAAGAGCCTTTGCCATCGAGATTGAGAACTCCCGCCCACTTTCACCCAGATTGACGGCGTAAGCCGTTATTTTGCCGCCACTGCCACCACTTTTAGTGGAATCTTCCTAGCAAAGTACCGCCTGGTCTCTCGGCGGCCATCGGTGATCCTTTGGATGGCACTTGGGCGGGCCTTGGCTTTTATCAATTTCAGGCCCATAGAATCATAGAAAGTTTACAACACGGAAGAAAGCCATTCGGTCCGTCGAGCCCGTGCCGGCTCTCTACAAGAACACTTCAGCTAGTCCCACTCCCCCAACCTTTCCATGTAACCCTGCATTTTATTTCCCTTCGGGTACTTATCCAACTCCACGCCACAATTGAATCTGCCTCCACCACCCTTTCAGGTAGTGCGTTCCAGATCCTAAGCACTCGCTGCGTAAAAAGGTTTTTTCTTATGTTGCCTTTGGTTCTTTTGCCAATCACTTTAAATCTGTGTCCTCTGGTTTTCAACCCTTCTGCCAATGGGAATATACACTCTGTCCAGACCACTCCTGATTTTGAATACCTCTATCAAATCTCCTCTCAATCTTCTCTGCTCTAAGGAGAACAACCCCGGCTTCTACAATCTATCCACGTAGCTGAAGTCCATCATCCCTAGAATCATTCTCATAAATCTTTTCTGCACCTTCTCCAAGGTCTTCACATCCTTCCTACAGTCTGGTGCCCAGAGTTGGACACAATACTCCAGTTGAGGCTGAACCAGTGTTTTATACAGGTTCATCATAATTTCCAAGCTTTTGTATTCTATACCTCTATTCATGAAGTCCAGGATGACGTAAACTTTTTTTAACTGATTTCTCAACCTGCCCTGCCACCTTCAACGATTTGTGCACATATACCCTCATGTCTCTCTGTTCATGCACCCCCTTTAGAATTGAACCCTTTAGTTTATATTTCTTCTTCTCATTCTTTCTACCAAAATGCATTACTTTGCACTTTTCTGCATTAAATTGCCTCTTCCACATGTCCGCCAATTTCACCAGCCTGTCTATGTCCTCTTAAAGTCTATCACTAACTCCTCACTGTACACTATGGGCCCAAACTTGGTGGAAGCTAAGTTCCGTCCAAGTGCCACCCAAAGGACTGCTGAGATGC
This sequence comes from Pristiophorus japonicus, assembly GCF_044704955.1. Lineage (NCBI taxonomy): Eukaryota > Metazoa > Chordata > Chondrichthyes > Pristiophoridae > Pristiophorus > Pristiophorus japonicus. The sequence continues at coordinate 380,716,844 of NC_091977.1, read as the reverse complement.
CTGTCGGTACTTTAGGCAGGAGTTTCGTAAAAAAGTCCTTGAACGATTGCCCGGCGGCAAAAAAGGGACTTACGCCATGAATCTGGGCGGCAGCGGGCAGGAGTTCCTGACGACAAAGTCAATCCTCACCAAAGAGCCGCTGAGGATTGAGTCGGGCCCAGGGAGGGGGGAGCACATAAAAATAAAAATTGACACAAAAAAAAAACACTGGAAGACCTTCAGGGGACCCCATCCACATAAATTGCTGGAAAAAAAAATAAATAAAAGAAGTTCACGAACCTTTTTTTGCGGTCTTCATACTTACTGTTGGAGTTAGACCTGCCTCCACGCGGAGGTCCTTCCCCCTGCTGCCGCCGACTCCCCCCCGGAGGAATCTGCCAGCTCGGCGGGTGAGGAGACTCTCCCATGCATGCTACCAGGCGTCAGCGCGTGGTTCCTAGCGATCCTTCCCTCCAGCCGCAGGGAGGCCTAGTGGAAACTAGCACTGAGGGGAGACCACTGAAAAAACTCGACAGCGGGCGGTAAGGCCACCAAGTTCGGGCCCTATAATTCCAAGTTTTGTGTCATCTGCAATTTTGAAATTTTGCCCTGTACACCCAAATCCAAGTCATAATATATATCAAGAAAAGCAGTAGTCCTAGAATCAACCCCTGGGGAACATCACTGTGTACCTTCCTCCAGTCCGAAAAACAACCGTTCACCACTACTCTTTGTTTTCTTTCACTTAGCCAATTTCGTATCCATGCTATTTCGTATCCAAGTCCATTTTATTCCATGGGCTTCAACTTTGCTGGCAAGCCTATTATGTAGCACTTTGTCAAATACCTTTTGCAAATCGATGTACACCACGTCAACTGCATTGCCCTCATCAATCCTCTCTGTTACCTTATCAAAAAACTCGATCAATTTGGTTAAACATGATTTGCCTTTAACAAATCCGTGCTAGCTTTGCTTAATTAATCCACACTTGTCCAAGTAACTGTTAATCTTGTATTTGATTATTGTTTCTAAAAGTTTCCTAACTACCGAGGTTAAACTGACTGGACTGTCGTTGCTGGGTTTACCTTTACATCCTTTTTTGATCAATGGTGTTCTTGCAATTCTCCAGTTCTCTGGCACCACCCCTATTTCTGAGGAGGATTGGAAGATTATGGCCAGTACCTCCACGATTTCTTCCTTCACTTCCCTCAGCATCCGAGGATGCATTCCATCCAGTCCTGGTGACTTATCTACTTTAAGTATAGCCAGCCTTTTTAGTACCTTGTCTTTATCAATTTTTATCCAATCCAGTATCTCCTCCAACTCCTACTTCACTATGTCTATGGCAGCATAAGAACATAATACGAACATAAGAACATAAGAAATAGGAGCAGGAGTAGGCCATTGTGCCCTTGAGCCTGCTCCGCCATTCAATAAGATCATGGCTGATCTGATCCTGGCCTCAACTTCATTTCCCCACCCATTCCCCATAACCTTTGACTCCCTTATCATTCAAAAATCTGTCTATCTTCACCTTAAATATATTCAATAGACCCAGCCTCCACAGTTCCCTGGGATAGAGAATTTCAAAGATTCACAACCCTCTGAGAGAAGAAATTCCTCCTTATTTCTGTCTTAAATGGGCAACCCCTTATTCTGAAACTATGCCTCCTAGATCTAGGTTTCCCCATGAGGGGAAACATCCTCTCTGCATCAACCCTGTCAAGCCCCTCAGAATCTTATATGTTTCAATAAGATTTCTTCCTTGATGAAGGCAGATGCAAAGTGCTCATTTAGCACCTCAGCCACACCCTCTGCCTTCATGAGTAGTTCTCCTTTTTGGTCCATTATCGGCCCCACCTCCTCCTCTTACTACACATTTACTATTTATATGCCTATAGAAGACTTTTGGATTACCTTTTATGTTACTAATGAGCAACTATTGCTTAAGAGAATCAAAAACAAATGCACAGTTTTGCCATTCATCAGCATTTCTAATGCTGTGTAATATTGCAGCATTAAGTGCTCATTTTATCCTTCATAAATAATTCTGTTTAGAAATATGGCTTTTGAAAGCATAGCACTGCACATAATTTAAAAACATCAACATTCTTTGTTGGCAGTTTAGTGGCTAAAAGTCTGCTTATGCTGCATGCAGTACTTTCACATCAGATCCTTGAGAAAAGCAGCCAAGATGAGACAAGCACAGGGATTTATTTTCTCTCCATTTTATATGTAAAGGGTATGAAACTGCCCTTGCTTCTTAAAAGTGAAAAAAATATGCACTTAGGATGTGACTAGGTGTTCTAAACTCCTGAAAACTGAAGGTGCACAGGGACTGTTGAAAAGTGACAAGAAGCAAAGCTGAAGATGATCAAGGTGATGAAAATACTGTCTATGTAAAGTAGCTCCATCACACTTTCACTGCATAGAAAGTACTGTCACAGGGAAAATATAATTGCCATAAACAACATTTGTACTACCTGTTTTGTAGAGCAATCATTGTGCTGTCACCCAGCAGATCTAATTAGTCTACCATATGATTTGGAAGTTTTAGCTGAAAAGAAACAAATGAAAGAAAATGCATTAATTTCTGCTCTAACCTTTGGTTTTTTTATAATACATCTTTTCTTTTGGTGTTCTATCATTTACACATATTCATGGAGGAAGCATTGTTAAAATAAATATTATTTGTTGCTGGAGTATTTTACAAGTAGTGTTGCAATATCATATAATGCATGGCTCCAAAAATTTATAGGGGAGATATTTTTTGATGCTGTTGTAGATCGTGTTGGCCAATTGTAATCATGAACTTCCACACATTTAATAACAAAATGAGTTTAAAACAACAAAATCTCTTTCAGATTTAGGAAAAAACCAGATTAATTAAATTTTCTTTAAACAGCAGAAACCGACCAGGCAGGGGGCAGTTAAAAAGGAGCGGGACACTTACCCACTCTTTTCTTGCCCTGATCCGGCCAACTGCAATTTTAAATTGCAGGAAGCAGGGCCATCCACTCTAAGCTAGCGAGGTCCTCTTTAAATATGCAGATTAGGTTGTGCCTTCCCTGCCAGGAACAGCAGACAGGGCCAGAAGAGGCCCAGCAAGGTAAGCTTTCCTAACAAAAAAATTGTTTCCTTTTGAGCCAGAAGAAGCAGGAGTTTTTCCCACAATGAAACCTGGCATCTGCTGTCCTGGACTTTCCCTGATATTTCAGAATTGTGGTTCAATTATCTTTGGGAAAGAAAAGAAATAAAGAAAGAAAGATCTGTTTTAGTAATGTTGATTGAGGGATAAATATTAGTAAAGATATAGGGGATAACTCCTCTGCTCTTTTTAAAAATACTGCCATAGGATCTTTTACGTCCACCTGAGAGAGCAAACAGGGCCTTGGTTTAATGTTTCATCCGAAAGACGGCAGTGCTGAAATTCATGCGCGCCAGGAAGCTGGCGCACATTCCATTTTTTAAAAGTTTTTACCGTCGGGTCCAATGAGGCGGGCTCGCGATTGATTTTCATTTGTTTGTCCTTTTTTTCGGAGGGAACCGGAAGTCGGTCATAATGGGGGCGGAAGTGCGGCAGTAAGTATTGGTGAGGGGCAGAAGTGGGGGCGGGACAGATTCTCTGCCACTGTCACCATTGCCCTCTGTGTCACCACGTATCTCCCCTGCTTTAAATGGGAGATAATCGGCGAATATTTAGGATCAGCCACTGAGCCACCAGGAAGGGTTTCAGCCAGGCCAGCGGCCCGGCACCCAAGAGAGGTGCCAGACTGCCTACTGGCAGCCCGGCCGAACCCAGGGGCACAATAGTCCAGCCGACATGAAAGTCGGCCGCAAAAAAAATGAAATAGCGGCCACGGCAGTGGGCCCTTGCCTTTAATGGCCATCATGCAGCCAGGGCTCGCAGTGAGAAGACAAGGTGCACCGTCAGAAAAAGCTGGCCGGGGCACCACTCGATGGGGGTTCGATTTTTTGGGCTGGATATGAACGGAGGTAGGTGGTACCAGCGGTGTGCGCACTGATGACACACTTACGGCAGCGGCGGGGCGGAAGTGGGGACCGCCAGAAAGAAAACCCTGCCTAATTTAGCTTGCGGCGGCAATTCGACCAGAAATCAGCAGCCATTGGATTCCGTCGCATGGTCGCCACAAAATGGCAGTAACGGGCCTTATCTGGACCCTGAATTTCGGCCCCACCTCTGACAGTGCAACGCTCCCTCAGTATTGCACTGAAGTTTCAGCCTGGAATTTTGTGCGCAAGTCTCTGAAGTGAGACTTGAACCCACAACCTTCTGAATCAGCGACAAGAGTGCTACCTACTAAACCACAGCGGACACTGCAAGAAATAAATTTCACAACGTTTTTTTGTTTTAGAAAATTCTGGTTATTCATCTTGTAATTATATTGGAAAGAATTTACAATACAAGCTGTACACAACCTATTCGACAAATAGTCTTAATGAGCCCTTTAAGGTGCAAATTGGTCTGTTTCTGTGCTGTAGACTTGATGTGACTCAATGGACCGCGATTTTACGAACCTCGGTGGGCCCATAGCTGGCGATGTCGGTGGCGGGCCCGGCCCCACTGCTGGCTCCAGCTCGCTGTGTAGAAATAATTTTCCCCTGATTAGGCTTGTTAAGCTCGCCTAGCGCATTTCCCAGCCAATTAGAGGAAGTTGGTCTGATGATGTCATTTGATAACGCGTCATCAGTTTCCTTAAAGGGACCATGCTCAAATTTATTTTGACATTTGTGCTGTCAGTGTTCTACAGCATTGAGGTGCTGCAAACACTGACAATGACTGCACAGAGATGTAGGTCTCCACCCAGGCTCTCCCATGACTCCCTCCATATGCTTATGGAGGAAGTCACAGAACGCAGGGATGTTCTCTCCCCTTCCAATGGGCGGAAGAGACCTCCCCTGGAGACCAATGCAGCCTGGTTGCACATTGCACAGAGGGCACAAGCAGGGTTGTCGTCAGGAGAACCAGGCTGCAGTGGCACAAAGCTTTCAATGATCTCAGTAGATCACGAGACATTACTGCAAAGCCACACTCAACCTCATCCTGCTGTGCCACTCATCACATCCCCATCACCCTGCCTTCCCTACTCTACTTCTGCACATCTTTACTCACACCAACTTACCTTGGACCTCCACCCATCCTCTCTATCTACATTATCACTTCCCCATCTCACTAGCCACCCCTCACATGCACCCTCATCCTAGTCCAATCATACCAACTAACAACACACGAGGGTCGGCACTTGTGTGTTTTAGCCAATGTTCACGTGAAGTTTCTGTTGTTGTGCTGTCAAACATTGAAATCTTTATTTTCAACACTTTGCGTTCTTGGAAAGATTTGTGTGCACTTTGGAAGTGGCTTAGTGAGTTGCAGTGAATGGTGAGACATAACTGTAACCCTCGCAATGCTGATGAGTGTGAATGGAATGACTTGGGCATTGTAGGGATGCTTTATGGTGTTGGTGTGGTGCCAACCTGGTGCATCATGTGGCGTCAAGTGAAGTAAATCTGGCCATGATAGGACCATCCCTGGTGTCCCGGACAGCAATGTGGTCAGGTGCTGATGCCCTCTGTCTTGTGCAGCATCATTTGATTGCAGAGAAGATTGGTGTTGTTTTTGCTGCTGGTGTGCCTGGTGATGCTGGTGTTTGGGCTAAATGTGGTGGGATTCTGAGGACCAAGGTAAGAGAGTATAAGGTGCACCGATGCTGATGGAATAGATGGCAGGTGAAGTAGAGATGACAGAAGCAATCTCTCAATGGTGGGAGAGGTAATGAGGTCAGACTGGATAGAGACTTGTGTAAAGACTGGCAGCATTCTGAATCTGTAGTGGAATTGCAGTTTAAAGAAGCTAGTGGCTAAGGGAATGTTTCTCAATCAGCTGGGAGCTTTGACTTGACATTTGAAGCTGTCAACTCATCAGCTGAAACAATGGACAATGACTTCCCGCCTCAGCTTCACAGACGAGGTCTAGGCACAGCGGGAAACCAGTGGGCGACATGTCAAATTCAAAACGCTGGGAAAAAAGCATTGCCTTCCCCCCACCACCCCCCCCACCCCCCACCACCCAACCGTTACATGGCGGGTCTGCTCAGCACTGGCAGATCCAACATTTCGTAAAGGCAAGTGATGGTGGGTTGACAGCAGGGTCCTGACCGACTGTCAAAAGAAAACACTTTCCCACCCGACGCGCCACCGACCGCGCCCGCTGACCCCCTGGAATATTTTCTCCGATGTAACTGAATGGCCCATCTGATCCCACACTTCCTTCCTTACATAGGTCCCAACATGAGGGCAGCAGAATAACAAGTCAAAACTGTGCCACCCATTTAGTATCGTTGTCTTAACATCACTTGGAGCAAGTTCCTTGCCAATTTGCAGCCAGTTAAATCAGTTGATTCAAGTTTCCCACACTCCAAGGAGATCGCCATGGCTGCCCAGAGCATGGAAAATGTGAACCTTCCAAGTCAAGTGTTTGCAAATGTGTACAAGCCATCTACCAACCAGCCAGTTCCATCAATGAGAAGACTGAGGCAGAGGGATTGCCAATTACCTGTGGTATAGTAGCATAGTGGTTATGTTACTGGACTAGTAATTCTGCGACACAAGTTAAAATCACACCATGGCAGCTGGGGGAATTTAAATTCAGTTCAGTAAATAAATCTGGAATTAAAAACCTAGTATCAGTAATGGTGACCATGAAACTACCAGATTGTTGTCAAAACCTAACTGGTTCGCTAATATCCTTTTAGGGAAGAAAATCTGTCGTCCTTACCCAGTCTGGCCTATATGTGACTCTAGACCCTCAGCAATGTGGTTGACTCTTAACTTCCCTCTGAATGGCTTAGCAAGCCACTCAGTTGTACCAAATTGCTACAACAAAGTCAGCACTGTGGGAGTGCATAAGGACTGCAGCAGTTTAAGAACGCAGCTCACCACCTTCTCAAGGGCAATTAGGGATGAGCAATAAATGCTGGCCTTGCCAGCGACACCCACATCCCATGAACGAATTAAAAAAAAATTAGGGTCTGTTTGCCTGAACTTGCATGCAATAGCTCGCTTCTCCATATTAGCTAACAGAATCCGATAAATCAGTATATTCCAATGTTGGTTCAAGGAAACAAAGTAACTGAAGGCTTCCTAGAATCACAGGAGATTTGAATCCACTGATTTTCATGTAATTACTCATGCTGCAGCTGTACATCTTGACTAGAAACTGCTATTGAAGACTTCAAAAACCTTTGGATGTGATGATTCTTATTATTGGAAATCAGGCAGTTGCAGCAGACATTAGACCCCAGAAATATGTTAATGAGGAGCCCAATGTCTACAGCTGGACTCCTCTACAAAATGTGTTACCAATGAGCAGGGAGGAGCGGGAGTTCAACGTCCATCTCCTCCCCCTCCCGCCTCGCTCCAAGTCCACAGTCCTTACAATCGCTCCTCCCCATCTTGCCCAATCCAACTCCCCTCCCAGAATTTACCTGACAGCCGCTGCCGGTGGCTCGAAATTTACTTTCTCGTGGAATGAGCTACCTGTGGAGGCACGACAGGCAACTTGTCCCAAAGATACAGAGTAGGTCCAAGGCCAATTTAGAGACAGCCTTGGGCCTCTCTGTTTGGTACCCCATAGACCAGATCTGCTGCTTAATATTTCATGAAATCAGCATCTATGCTTTAGTTTTAAAAGAGAATTAGATAGTTACTTGAAAAGGAGGAATAATAATGAGTTTGGGGAGTGCACAGGAAGTGGGATTCGGTTAGATGGCTCATGTGGTGCGAAATACCAATGCAGACTTGACAGGCCAAATGGTCTGTTTCTGTGCTGTAACATTCCATGATTCTTATGTTCTAACCTCAATTTAAAATATTTATCAAGAATTTAAAGAACACATTTCTTATATAAACAATCCACTGCTAGATTCAAAGATAAGAATAAGTGACATTCAGATTTCTCACATCTATACTCATTACATGTTGTCTATTTATATGAATTGTGCATTGTTAAAAGAAACCTCCGTTTGAAAAGAAACATTGACAATTCAGAGAAAGCTGATATGGAATTTACATCATGTCCTGCTCAGAGCTGATCTATGCACAGTAACAGTTTTCTTCAGCAAACATGATTGGGTTATTGTACCGAGGAGCTACTTGGTATCCTGTGAATCAGAATGCTGGAATGAATGATGTGTGCATTAAAAACAAACTCATTTATGTCAAAGTTCAGAAAGTTCTGATTTGCAGTTGATGTTCACAATAATCTCTGAGCTACAACGAATGACGCAAATTAGTTTTCTTCCTCGTGAATAAGTAGAGGCTATCTCACTGATGATGAGTTACGGTCATTCTTTCATGAGTGTAAAAGACCCATAACTCACCAACATCGCAGACATGAGTGAGTTATGATGCTGCTTCACACAAATGAAAGAATGTCTGGAACTCACCATCACTTGGTGAGAAGATCTGTTTGTTAGACCGTACAAACCTTGTAATGGAAATAATACTACATGTTTTCATATATGCTTAGAACAAGCTAAGAGGTTCTTACTTTATCCCATTGTTAATAGTATCTACTCCAGAGTCTTCCTTGCAGTACTTTTGGGGGAACTTAACATGAGGGAGCGGGTGATATTGGGTGCGGGTGAGGGGTTAAATAGGCAAAAAATAGATGAGTGTCAGGAAGCCTGTGCAAACCGCCAACTTCCATCTTTTGCTTAGGCAAGAGAGGGCGGGCAGCCAATCTGCTCCCAGGAGGCGGAAGGGCATTTTAAATATGTCAATGAGGCTGGAGGCCTCATCTTTAATCTGCTTTGCAAGTTTTACTGTGGCTAGCTGGGTTTCCCAGGTCTCGGAAAATCTGGCAGCTGCAGCGAGGCGAGGACAGCCTCGTGGAGCACCTCTTGTGGGCTGGGAAGAGCAGGAGCGCTTCATCCCAGCCACCTAAGCTCCCCCAACATCAGACCCTCCCCATACAAACCATCACCCCTGGGATTGGACCACCCATAGGTCAGGGATCGGACATTGCCCCACCCAGAGATCGGGAATCATATCCCCCCGCAACCCGGGTCAGGGATTGAACCATCTTTGGGATCAGACCGTCCCCTCCCCCCGGGGTCAGGGATCAGATTTACCTGGTACTGTGACCTCTTCTCCAGTATTCCCCAGCTAACTGGCAGCCAAGCCTATCAATCAGGCTGACCTCTGGGCAGGGAATCTGTCAATGACGAAAGACGCACGCTATCGAGTTAAATCTCCACAGTGAGTGGGGATACACAGACTGTGCACTGCTGGCGCACCTATGAGTTTTCAGCTGTTACTCACCGTTGGAACTCATGGTGCGCTGAGTAGATCCATTTTCAGGACTTTGAAATTTTTTCAAAGTCCGACAGGAAATGGATCATAATTGGGATGGGCCATAGACTCAAAGCCAGGCTGACTGGCTGAAACTGGGACGGAAGGCCCGCCTGCCGCCGTCAATCAGCGTGGTGATGTCACAGCGCGTGTGCATCACCACGCTCCCTCCCCTCTGTTAAAGGGGAGAGATGGAATCATTTGTAACTTTGACCACTGGGTCACCAGGGAGGGGTTCAGCCGGGCCAACGGCCTGGCACCCAAAGGATACAACTTTAGCTACATAAGAGTGGATGATACCAAAACTCACAATCAAGCAAGATCTGAGTCATTTAAATAATCAACTCATTTGATAAAAACATAAGAACAATGGACCTAATTTTGGCCATGACTTGCATCAATTTTTTTGGAGTAAGTTGTTTTTTCTGGCATAAGTTTAAAAAATGCCATTTTTCCCCAAAAATTTGCTCCAGAGTAACTCAGTTAGGTACGATTTTTTTTAGATCAGTTTTTTTTCAAAAGGGGGCGTTCCCAGATACTTACGCCAGTTTTGGCCATTTATGCCACTTTGGCCAGCTAAAACTAACTCCAATTCAACTAAGGTCAGCGTATATGGCCAGCTCTGAAAAACATTGCGGTCAGTTAAGAAATCGGCGCAGGTTAGTACATTTAAAGCACCAACACTTACAAAGCACTAAACAAAGCACAAAAATAAACAATCAATAACAAATAAAAAATAGAAGTCCTACCTTTATGCCAGAATCAAGTTTTTTTTAAATTCCCCCCCCCCCCAGCCCCAACACTCTTTCTCCCCGCCCTCCCCCAAAACACTCTTTCTCCGCACCCCCCCCCCACAAAATTCTCCTCCCCCCGCCCAGTCAAAACTCTCAAGCACAACCAATAAATAAAAAATAAAACTGAAGTCCTACCTCGGCCCGGGAATTCAGCGGACTGGCCGGCCGGTGTGGGAGACCACTCGGCCAGGGATAGGGTGCAACAAGATCGGGGCGTCCCTTCGGCCGGGGATAAGGGCTGCGAGCATCGGATTCTGCTCACAGCCCGCAGGACACGCTGGAAGGGCGGGAGCATGCGCGCAGGTGCCGGCACTGTTTTCGGCGCTGGCCTGTTGCTCCGTCCCTCATTTCACAATACACGACACTCAGGGACTCCGGGGGTTCAGAAGAGTGGCCAGGATGGGGCCACTTTTTTCCGGTGCCTCGCTGCATATACTTTTTTTAAGGTAAGTGCGCCGAAAAAAGGGGTTAGGCAAAATTGAGCCCATAAGAACATAAGAAATAGGAGCAGGAGTAGGTCATTTGGCCCTTCGAGCCTGCTCCGCCATTTAATAAGATCATGGCTGACCTGATCATGGGCTCAGCTATACGCCCCTGCCCACACCCCATAACTCTTTGCTCTCTTATCGCTCAAAAATCTGTCTATCTCCGCCTTAATATATTCAATGACCTCGTCTCCACAGCTCTCTGGGGCAGAGAATTTGACAGATTTACAACCCTCTGAGAGAAGAAATTTCCCCTCATCTCAGTTTTAAATGGGTGGCCCCTTATTCTGAAACTCTGCCCCCTAGTTCTAGATTCCCTCCTGAGTGGAAACATCCTCGCTGCATCTACCTTGTCGAGCCCCCTCATTATCTTATATGTCTCAATAAGATCACCTCTCATTCTTCTGAACTCCAATGAGTACAGGCCCAATCTGCTCAATTTTTCTTCATGAGTCAACCCCCTCATCTCAGGAATCAACCGAGTGAACCTTCTCTGAATTGCCTCCAATGCAAATATATTCCTCCTTAAATAAGACCAAAACTTTACGCAGTACTCCAGATGTGGCCTCACCAATACCCTGTACAGTTGTAGCAGGACTTCTCCGCTTTTATACTCCATCCCCGTTGCAATAAAGCCCAACATTCCATTTGCCTTCCTGATTACTTGCTGTACCTGCATTCTAATGTTTTGTTTTTCATGCATAAGGACCCCCAGGTCCCTCTGTACTACAGCATTTTGTCATTTTTCTCCATTTAAATAATAATTAGCTTTTTTATTTTTTCTGCCGAAGTGGATAACCTCACACTTTCCCACATTATACTCCATCTGCCACATTTTTGCCCACTCAATTAGCCTGTCTATATCCTTTTGCAGATTTTTTGTGTCTTCCTCACAACTTGTTTTCCCACCAATCTTTGTATCATCAGCAAACTTGGCTACATTATACTCGGTCCCTTCTTCCAATTCATTCATATTGATTGTAAATAGTTAAGGCCCCAGCACCGATCCCTATGGCACCCCACTAGTTACTGTTTGCCAACCGATTCTCTGTTTTCTGTTAGTTAGCCAATCCTATATCCATACTAATATATTACCCCAACCCCGTGAACTTTCATCTTGTCCAGTAACCTTTTATGTGACACGTTATCGAATGCCTTCTGGAAATCCAAATACACCACATCCACTGGTTTCCCCTTATCCACCCTGCTCGTTACATTCTCAAAGAACTCCAGCAAATTTGTCAAACATAATTTACCTTTCATAAAACCATGCTGACTCTGTTTGATTGAATTATGCTTTTCCAAATGTCCTGCTACTGCTTCCTTAATAATGGACTCCAGCATTTTCCCAATGATAGATTTTAGGCTAACTGGTCTATAGTTTCTTGCTTTCTGTCTCCCTCCTTTTTTAAATAGGGGTGTTACATTTGCGGTTTTCCAATCCGCTGGGACGTCCCCAGAATCCAGGGAATTTTGGTAGATTACAACCGATGCATCCACTATCTCTGCAGCCACTTCTTTCAAGACCCTTGGATGCAAGCCATCAAGTTCAGGGGACTAGTCCACCTTTGGTCCCATTATTTTACCGAGTACTTCTTTATTGATAGTGATTGTTTTACGTTCCTCCCTCCCGAAAGCCCCTTGATTATCCATTATTGGGATGTTTTTAGTGTCTTCTACCGCAAAGACCAATACAAAATATTTGTTCAAAGTCTCTGCCATTTCCCTGTTCCCCATTATTAATTCCCCAGTTTCATCCTCTAAGGGACCACATTTACTTTAGCCACTCTCTTCCTTTTTATATACCTGTAGAAACTTTTACTATCTATTTTTATATTCTTGCTAGTTTACCTTCATAATCTATCTTCCCTCTCTTTATTATTTTTTTAGTTGTTCCTTGCTGGTTTTTAAAAGTTTCTCAATCCTCCGGGCTCCCACTAATGTTGGCCACTTTGTATGCCATTGTTTTCAATTTGATACCATCCTTTATTTCCTTAGTTAGCTACGATGGTTACCCTTCTCTTAAAGTATTTCCTTCTCATTGGAATATATTTTTGTTGAGAGTTATGAAATATCTCCTTAAATATCTGCCATTGCTCATCAACTGTCTTAAACTTTAATCTATTTTCCCAATCCACTTTAGTCAACTCTACCTTCATGCCTTTGTAGTCTCCTTTATTTAAGCTTAGGACATGGGTTTGAGATTCAACTTTCTCACCCTTCAACTGAATGTGAAATTCAACCATGTCACTCATTCCTCGATGGTGTATTTGCATAACTTAATGTGTAAGATTCTCTTCATACAGTCAGGTTAAGTTCTATTTCATTAAAATATATTAATAACTGTCAGAAAGACGATTGTTCAAGGTTCAAGATCCATCAGTGTTACCGAGGAAGATCTAGTAATTTTTCAGAACTATTAAAGAAACAATGTTCAAAAAAGAAATCAGGAAATATCACATGATGTTTTGTATGAGGTTAAATAAGGTGCCGTTACATTATATAGATGAGACCAGCATTTATAGTATAATGGGCATCTGGCAGATCCAAGTTATACTGGTGGCTGCAACACCCTATATCAAAGTGAAAATGGGTAGTACAGCCCTAACGCATCAACATGAGATTTACTGCCTGATAACAAAGGAGCCCTGCACATGATGTACAGTTCCCGTCGCTGACAGGTTCCATTTTTAATGTCAAGCAGGACATGGGAGCATTGCTTCTCCTAACATTACAAGCATTAAAAGTGATGCATTACAATATTTGCATGAGGTACAATGGACAACTTGGGAACTTTCTAAATGCAGCTTTCTAAATGACCTAGCTGAATTTATAATGCATCCAGTACAAAGCCAACACTTGAAGCCATCTTGTGGACTCAGGCAGTAAATCTCATGTTGATGCGTTAGGGCTGTACTACCCATTTTCACTTTGATACAGGGTGGTTTGAAACCACTCTGCATCAAAGTGAAAATGGTAATATAACAGCATCGTAGGATTCACTGTGACATTTTAAACAAGATTTTCCTCTTTCAACACAATCTAAAGTTTGTTTCCATGTCTAATTATAGAATATGCAAAAATTGATGAAAAATCTAATACTAATTTTTTCACCTTGTGGGTGGGACATTGTAGCTGATTCATGATGTTACCATTATTATCACTTACTCCTTAGTCTTGGAATAAGTTTCCCATTGTGTATGCTGAATTCATGCAACATGCATAGTTTTCTGAGCCATAAAATAGCGCTTCGATATTTTCCATTTAGAATATTATTAATGCTGTAATCTTTTCCTGAATAAGTAGTCCCAACAGTCATTGCATTTAAATGCATCTATGTGTATTTCCGTGCCCTGATTTTCTCACCTTCTATTACAAAGCTGCTGATATCTTGACTAAAGCTTAAGGACTGGATTTTTGGCTTTGCTGGTCTTGGGGCAGTTATGGCAACCAGACGATAAAGTTTGTGCCCGGGAACAGTTTACGCCTCTGTCATCAAAATTGGGCAGCTGGATCCTGTGTGGAGTTGAACACTAATGGAGGCGTTGTACACCTCTCTTAGGGCTCTAGGCCAGCTGAGCATGGCAAAATCCCGATCGAAAGAGCAGGTGCAGGAGCGCTCGACGAGAGGCCTGGGGAGAAAAAAAAAACTTGAAAACAAAACACCAAAAACATTCCCAATCCATAGCCCACACCACCACAACATAGATCACAAAAAAAAGAAAAAAAAACAAACACACTTACCTGAGATGGACATTACTTATCTCACTGCAGCCAGTATAGGTTGGATCGCCCGTTTTTTCAGGCGGTGCCAGCAGGGCGTGCTACGGGACGTATGGGTCGGGTGGGAGTCCAAAAGTGAGCCAGTGTCGCAACCAGGGGCATTGCACACCGGCTCAACTCTTCCGGGCGGTAATGCTCCGCACCCCCGCAAAACCGACCCTGAAAACCCCTGCTCACTCAGGAGAGCTCACCGTCACCATTGCCGACCCTCTGGGGCGAAAACAAAGGCGGACATCACTGGAAAATCCAACCCAGAGTATTTTATTTAAATTTTATTGATTTTATATTGAACTATTAGCTACAAAAAATCAACAGTGTAAACAGAAGCAAACAGTGTAAACCGGTATAACATCGGCATTAAAAACCATGATACAAACATCTGATATAATCCCAACCATATCTATGCATACTCACCCTTCTATAATAACCAATCAATGAATAAGGGGAAAACATGTTCAACTTTGTCCTTTGGAAGAGAGACTCAAATTCAACTCTGGACAGCATGTGGAAGAGAGTCTTCCCAGTGATTTCCCCACCCAAGCAATCCCCTCCACCGCCAACTGCCCCACCACCCCCCCCCCCCACCATACCCCGCACAGTGGAGGAAATTTTCATGAATAGCCCTGCAATCAAGAGTATTCCTCATTTGTTCCTGAACTGGTAGAGAGCCAATTTACTTTCTTTTCAGAATGCTACTCTCTCCAGATTCATATTCTCAACAAACGGTTATTACTTAATTCAAAACTATTAAAGTAATCCCTTAGAGTGGATAAGAAACTTGCTGAAGAAAACAATGAGCACTCATTACAGAAGTTATATCAGAATGGGAGGTAAGTACCTAGTGCGGTATATCAAGGCTTAGTGCTGGTGGCACTCCTGTTTCTAATTTACATAAATGACCTAGATTCAGGAATTCCATCCAAAGTGGTCAACTTTCTAGGTGATACCAAACTAGGACGCAGTGTAATTAGGAGAAGCTCAGAAATTACCGGATAAGTTGGACAAAATATGCAAGTGGAAAGAACAACAGCGGATAAAATTTAATTCGGATACGTGTAAAGTACTACATATAGGAATGAACAATAGATGACACGCCTCCTCCATGTATCTTATTAAAATAACAAAATATGAAGGTTAAGGAGACCTAGGAGTCTTAGTAGACTATAACTAAATATGTCGAACCAATGCAGAGCAGCAATCAACAAAGTCATTATGATGCTGAGGTACATAGTCAAAACAGTAGAATTTAAGTCAGAGGAGGTAATGGTCAAACTATGTAATGCTCTGGTCAGATCAGACCTTGAATAATACATTCAGTTCTGGTTGCCAAAAAACAAAAGAGAGACATTCAGGCACTAGAGGTAATACAGAAAAGAGCCACAAGTCTGATCCCCACAGACAGGGGTTTGATTTATGAGAAAAGACTGGAGAAACATGAGCCTTTCAACTTGAAAAAGAGGTGTCTGAGACATAATCTTGTGAATATATACAACATTGTTAAAAATCTGGGAAAATGTAACCTGGAATATTACTTTAAATTAAACTGTGGGAGTATAACCAGGGGTAACAGGTTCAATCTAGTAAAAGATGACTATTATTCTTCTTCAGACAAAAAGTGAACAACATTGGAACTAAACTTCGAGAAAGAGTAGGGAAACAAACACCCTGGAATCGTGTAAGAAACAATTGGATGCTACAATGAAGGTGGGGGGAATGCCTTAGTGTTTCTCTGGATGGATGAATTAAGATGCACCAAATGGCCTTCCCCAACTATAATTATCTTGTGATCTAGGTAGGCATCTCTCTCAATCACTATTACTTAACCACTGAAAGTAGTCGGAATAAAAAGTATCTTACAACCCTTGTCAATGTCGATACCAGCAACCTTGGATATATGAGCCAATTCAATGACTGTGCTTTTTGAGTTCATTCAAGCTTCCTAGTATGGTGTCTCGCAGAATCAAGCAAGTAGACTCGAACACCTAATGTAACAATAATCATGTGAGAGACTCATCACCTCTCCTAATTTGTTATTCACATGCAATTTAGTCCCATATTGAAATATCTATTTCTTTCCATTTGTTCACTGCATTAATGTTGCTTTGCCTTTTGGAAGTTCCATGCAGTGATTTTGGGTTGTTTTTGACTTTTTGAATATGTGCAGCTACAATATTCTTGGTGTATCACTGCTGGTGTTTGGTGCATTTTATGTATTAAAATGATTATTTTTCCCCAGCCCTTTTCCCACAACAGTCTTGCTGACAGCTGCTATTTCACTGGCAGCAAACAAATAGTGAATTTCTTTGGACATTCCTATAACATGGAGGAATCTCTGTGACAGTAGAAAAGGAGGTACAATTGAGTTTTTTGGTGTCCACTTGCCCTCATCCCAGGAGCTGGATGATCAGATCTATGTATGTCTGAAGTCACCTGCTTTTATGGTTTATGCTTTATGAATAAAGCTGTCATTGAGTTATGGCGTCTCCTTTATTATGACCTCCAGACAAATGGCTGTGAAGGTCACTACAGCATTAAACTTTATGTTACTGGATCCTTCCAAGCCATCACCAGACATTTTCTAGATCAGTCAGTCTTCACTAAAGCAGATTATCTGGTTATTATCATATGGCTGTTTTGGAACGTTGCTCTGCACAAATTGGCTCTGGCATTTCCTACATTACAACAGCGACTACATTTCAAAAAGTACTTCGTTGTCTGTAAAGCACTTTGGGATATCCTGAGGTTCTGAAAAGTCTTTCTTTCTTCGTTCTTTCTGTTCACTGACATATCAATATCAATATAATTTTTTGAGGATGTAACTAGTAGAATAAACAAGGGAGAACCAGTGGATGTGGTGTATTTCGACTTTCAAAAGGCTTTTGAAAAGGTCCCACACACGAGATTAGTGTTCAAAATTAAAGCAAATGGTATAGCGGGTAATGTATTGACATGGATAGAGAACTGGTTGGCAGACAGGAAGCAAAGGGTAGGAATAAACGGGTCCTTTTCAGAATGGCAGGCAGTGACTAGTGGGGTACCACAAGGTTCAGTGCTGGGACCCCAGCTATTTACAATATACATTAATGATTCAGATGAATGAATTGAATGTAGTATCTCCAAGTTTGCAGATGACACTAAGCTGGGTGACAGTGTGCGCTGTGAGGAGGATGCTAAGAGGCTACAGGATGACTTGGACAGATTAGGTGAGAGGGCAAATGCATGGCAGATGCAGTATAATGTAAATAATTGTGAGGTTGTCCACTTTGGTGGCAAAAACAGGAAGGCAGAATATTATCTGACTGGTGACAGATTAGGAAAAAGGGAGGTGCAACGAGACCTGGGTGTCATGGTACATCAGTCATTGAAAGTTGGCATGCAGGTATAGCAGGCGGTGAAGAAGGCAAATGGCATGTTGACCTTCATAGCGAGAGGAATTGCGTTTTGGAGCAGGGAGATCTTACTGCAGTTGTACAGGTCCTCGGTGAGGCCACACCTTGAATATTGTGTACAGTTTTGGTCTCCTAATCTGAGGAAGGACATTCTTGCTCTTGAGGGAGTGCAGCGAAGGTTCACCAGATTGATTCCTGGGATGGCAGGACTGATATATGAAGAAAGATTGGATCGGCTAGGCTTATATTCACTGGAATTTAGAAGAATGAGAGGGGATCTCATGGAAACATATAAAATTCTGACGGGATTGGACAGGTTAGATGCGGGAAGAATGTTCCTGACGTTTGGGAAGTCCAGAACCAGGCGTCACAGTCGAAGGATAAGGGGTAAGCCATTTAGGACCGAGATGAGGAGAAACTTCTTCACTCAGAGAATTGTGAACCTGTGGCATTCTCTACCACAGGAAGTTGTTGAGGCCAATTCGTTAGATATATTCAAAAGGGAGTTAGATGTGGCCCTTACGGCTAAAGGGATCGAGGGGTATGGAGAGAAAGCAGGAATGGGGTACTGAAGTCGCATGATCAGCCATGATCATATTGAATAGTGGTGCAGGCTTAAAGGGCCGAATGGCCTGCTCCTGCACCTATTTTCTATGTTTCTATGTCTATGTTTCTAAGTGACAGAAGCTTTGTTTGCCAGTCAAAACACTTTCATCACTTTCCTCACAGAAATATGGCAACAGCACAAGAGGGCAGAGCACTTTTACCAGGCTAGTAGCAAAAATACAGAGCTTCATTGATGGTCATCTGGATCCCTAACAGCAAAAGGTTTCCATTCTATTTATGTGCAGCTGGTTTAACATCACAGGAACCAAATGATACAATTCAATGCATACTCTGGCAGTAGCCATGATGTTCTAGTTTTGTATCATTTCATCATTATTTGAAGGAGCAGGTAAATTGAACCGAATGCTGCTGAGGGACGAAGAGGAGCAATGGCAGCCTGGCTGCAGACCTTCCTGAAGAAACCTGCAACCAGACATGGATAGCAGATACAATAAAGCTCATGCCTCCACCTGAATTCTTCTGGAATATATTACCTGCACACTCAAGCCAAGATTTAATTGCTTAGTTCTAGTGTTCTGACAAAGTCTCCAAAATCATTTCTGTCAGCTGCATATTTCACAATTTTGTCACTGAGTAAGCAGTATAGAGCAAAAGGACAATGAGGTGCAGCTACAGGCCTTGGAAGAGACAGAAGAAGAAAAGGAAGAAATGATTGAATGTGATGTATAGGCAGGGATGTATCAATGAGTGATGGGCAGGAATTTCACCTAAGTCTGTGGTGCAACTCCTGCATAAACAGTCCTACTGAGTACAATGCAGTGGCTCTATGCCACCATACACTCTGTGACAATCAACTGTACTTAAGCTATTATAAATGGCCATTAACCAATTGCATGTTACCTTAATATGCCCCTTCTTGAAAGAAATCTCAGTACTACACTGAAATAAGTGCAACTAGCTTAATTTCTAAAGTAATGGCGTGTGTATTACTGTTAATTTCCTAGTGCTAGCCTTTTGGTGACAATGTACAGTGTGTGTCTTCTGCTATCTAATCTCGCATTGCCTCCAAGTGCCACCTTCATGTGAGAAGTAGGTTTAGTGGCAGCCTGATGCTTTCAGTGGGGGCCTCATCAGATGACTCCGATTCCATACATCTTTGTGCTGAATCATGAGATGACCTTCTGCCAGCACTTTATATTCGATGCTAGCTGGCTTCTCCTGCCTGTTACTTGGAACTTCCTAAATGCTTTGAGAATGTGTTGGATGGACATGGTGTCACTCTGAGAGATACCTGCCGCTTCCATTCTTCCTCTGCCTTGTCCTGGGTGCTGGGTATTCCTTTCAGATGACACAGACCTATGTGAAAACAAATCATTGGTCATGACTGACAAGTGTGAAATTCGCCATCAAGGTTCTCTCAATCTAATCCCCAGCCTTCCCAAGGAGGAATGGGGAACTTTCTGTAAAATTGGGCTTGAGGTCGCCATAGCCACAGTCGTAGCATTTGTGATAGAAACGGCATCTGAGCTTTGAGCTTCTGTTCTTGGGGGCTTCCCTGCAGATGCCTGTGGAGTTACCACTTGCTCCATAGTGAATGGCAGATTCAGAATTTCCTCATGCACTGTTCCAGTTATATCAGAGCTGCATTTCTGCAGAGTCTCTGACTTACTGCGTAAGGTGCTCTGAACATTCTCAAAAGACTGCAGAAAATCCATTTGCTCATTGACGAGCTCCTCTCTATACATAGTCCCTGCAACAAAAGAATGTCTGGCCCTGCATTTCCATTCAACCAGTTCCAGGTCCTCTGCTTCCACCT
Organism: Pristiophorus japonicus; assembly: GCF_044704955.1. Taxonomy (NCBI): domain Eukaryota; kingdom Metazoa; phylum Chordata; class Chondrichthyes; family Pristiophoridae; genus Pristiophorus; species Pristiophorus japonicus. The sequence goes on along the minus strand of NC_091977.1, from coordinate 380,696,659 downwards.
CCCTTTGGTCTCCTCCCTTGTGCTGTGTACTTCACCGGGTACTTCCTTCTGATGCTGATTATGGGAATCTCCTGAGGTGGATATATCTAAACTAATGCTTGAATGAAGACAGTGTGACTCGTGTTTCTGAGATGAGTCTGGTTACTCATCCATTCTAATGCCATGGTGCCTGTATAAAATGGCTGGGCTCAGAATTTAATTACTAATACATTGAGTGCCATGCTGCTTTTATGCAGAATTAGGATGTTGGACAGACACCATGCCACCAAGCTCTCTCACACACTCCCTTAATTGTTTCCACCCTTTTCATGATGATTGAGTTTCTCCAGGTTGGCAGAGCCACCAGCAATCCTTGCTGTGCCCCAATATTGTGAACAGATTTCTCCTTTAAACCTAACAAAACATGCATCTGTTAACATTTTAAAGAGTAGAAAATGCCACTGCAGTGTCCAGCCTACATTTCAACTTGCATGATTGCATGGCAAAGCAGCATGCAAGTAGTTTCTGGTGCCAGTGTGATTTGCCTCCACAACATTCAAAAGTCATGTGATTTAGTGTGACCATTTCTGGTCTCCATTTTATAAAAAGGATGCAGAGGCACTAGAGAAGGTGCAAAAATGATTTACTAGGATGATACCAGAACTGAGCGGTGCCTACCAGCGTCAGCCAGTGGCTCAGTGGGTAGCACCCTTGCCTCTGAGTCAGAAGGTTGTGGGTTCAAGTTCCACTCCAGAGACAAAAAAATCTAGGCTGACACTCCAGTGCAGTACTGAGGGAGTGCTGCACTATCAGAAGTTCTGTCTTTCAGATGCGACAGTAAACTGAGACCTCATCTGCTCTCTCAGGTGGACGTAAAAGATCCCATGGCATTATTTTGAAGAAGAGCAGGGGAGTTTTCTCAGTTATTCTGGCCAATATTTATCCCTCAATCAACATCACACAAAAAAAACAGATTATCTGATCATTATCACATTGCTGTTTGTGGGAGCTTGCTGTGTGCAAATTGGCTGCCATGTTTTCTATATTACAACAGTGACTACATTTCAAAAAGTACTTCATTGGCTATAAACGGCTTTGGGACGTTCGGTGGTCATGACAGGTGCTGTATAAATGCAAGTCTTTTTTTCTATCAGGAAAAATTGAACAGGCTGGGACACTTTTCTCTAGAAAAGAGAAGACTGAGAGGCGACCTGATAAACATAAGAAAATAAGAAATAGGAGCAGGAGTAGGCCATTTGGCCCCTCGAGCCTGCTCCACCATTCAATAAGATCATGGTTGATCTGATCATGGACTCAACTCCACTTCCCCTTAGAGGTGCTAAAGATTATGAAAGGGTTTGATAGGGTAGACAAAGAGAAGGTGTTTCCACTTGCAGGGGAGACCAGAACTAGGGACCATAAAAATAAGTTAGTCACTAATAAATCCAATAGGGAATTTAGAATATATTTTTTTACCCAGAGGATGGTTAGAATGTGGTACTCACAACCACAAGGAGTAGTTGAGGCGACCACTGTTTAAAGGGAAGCTAGATAAACACCTAAGAGGGAAAATAATAGAAGGATATGTTGATGGAGTTGGATAAAGAAGGGCGGGAAGATCTGTAATACAGGTTGAACCTCCCTTATCCAAAACTCCCTTATCCAGAACCACCCCTCGTCCAGAACCATTCCCGGCCACCGGGTGGCACATGCGCAGAACTCTGACATGAACAAATTGAACAAATTGAAGTCTTTCCTCGCTGCCGACTCCCACAATTGCTGGCCTGACCCCGTGATCCTCCACCGACCCCCCACCACCCCCCCCCCCCCGCACGATCATGATCTCTCTGCCGTACTCCCAGCCCCAAGTCAGCCAACCCCGATATCCCCTTGCTCAGATCTGTACCATCCAATTTAACGTGACCACCACTCGGCCGGAAATATCCCTTATCCAGAACAGACCAGGTCCCGAGGGTTCCAGATAAGGGAGATTCTACCTGTACTTTGAAACATTAAGAGCATTTTTAGTGTTAGCTACAAAGTTCAACCTGCAACATTATGAACATGGAAGTGCTCGTGCTAAAGATCTGAAAGATTGTGTCAGTGTTTCCCAAGCTCCTTCACTGATACTATATCATGTTAAGGACACAGTGATTATGTCATGCATGTTCTGGCCTGAGACGTAATTAGAGTTGGTAGACTTTGGCTGACTTTATCTTAGCATTCTTCTTCAGACCAAAAAATTATTTTTTCTCATTTGCTCCTGAGGTTTATGGATGTGGGAGACAGCATTAACTTAATCTGCCACCTTTCTGACATACCTGTGGCATATTATGGTGCAAAAGAGGGTACCCGTCAGCCCCACATATGGATAGCCTCCTCTTCTGCACCTCTGCCAGGAGAACATTCAAACTGTCTCACTCATAGGTGGCAGCTCTGGCCACATTCCCTTTCGCCATAGATTGCTGACCTGGTTGTTGCCGCCAAAGTAACAAGTTGATTTCAAGTGGAAGCAGCAGCTGCTGCTCTCCAGATATCAGACTCCCTACCAATCATAGCTTGTGAAAATCGTGCAATGAGTATATACTAATCATGGTCATTACCTGACTTTGCTGAATCTGTTGAAGTCAGCTAGTCGCGCCAGTTGATTGAAATCCCACAACAGTGCAGCTATTCCAATACTATCACTGCATCAGTTCGATAATACCCAGTCTGTTTCATAAAAAGGGAGAGATAATAAAGTAAGTAAAATCAAGGGCAAGAAAAATACATAAATTTGGTCCATTGAAGCCCCTCCTTCTAATACCCGAACTTTCATTAGATTGCATCTAATTGTATTTTGAATAATTCCAATGTTTTTGCATCTACTCTCTTGCTTGTCAGATTATTCCAAACAGTTATTACTCGTTGAGTAAGGAAGTGTTTCCTGATATCTGTTTAACAATGATTTTTTAATCATTTCCATTAATTCCCTTGTGCTACAATGTCTGAGGGAGGTACAAACTGTAAAAAGTGTTTTTTTTAATCAAGTCAAACTGCTTAAATGCAGTGTTATGTGCAATCCTTGGTTTCACCTTGATTTCAATTACATTTTGATTTGTGTTAACAGAAATCTCTGTGCAAATTCCAGACAGATAGAAGTTAAAAAGTAAGATTTATATGTAATCATTGAGACATGCCCATTTATATGCATGTCAAATATTTTCCTTTAAATACAAACATCAGGCTGGGAGTAAGTCATTAAATGTAACAGCAGTACATGTTGATATTCCCTACCTGACTTTTAATGTGGGACATCTACAAATAATATCATGTTATGAAAAGAATTACTTTGATAATTATTTATCAAGCATCATTTTTTCTATCTTTGTTTCAGTTTTTATGTGTGAGCCTTTAAACATGGTTACCTTGCCCGAACTGCTCAAATGCAAATTTGGATATATGCATTTTTCCAGATCCTAAGCATTTTCATGTAAGAGAATTTAGTCATGTGTTCAAAACACTTACTACCAAACACACTTACATTGGTTGGGGGTTGGGGGAGAAATGACAGTTTCCATTTAAACCAAGTATATTGCTGATATGCTGAGTGACTGGGAGGGAAATATTTAATCTTTGCTCCCCAGGTCAAGTGATGAGAGCCCCCAGTCCATATAGTATGTGCGTCAGACTGTTACTCTTCCATTGAGAACCTACAACTGCTTGAACTAATCAGGATATAAAAGCATGAATGCACCACCACCCTCTCAGGGCAACTAGGGATGGGGGATAAATGCGGCCTTGCCAATGTTGGCCATATCCCAAGAACAATTTATTTTTAATTCTTCCAGTCCTTGATATGGCTATCAAAAATATTACCAACAGTAGACTAAGTTTCCATGTGTCAGAGGGAGTCACTAAGGTTGCAGCTAATATATTTGGTAAAGTGTCACAGGTGAAAAAAAATTACTCCTGATAATTTTCCATGTTAATTTTACAAGATAGGATTTTCAATTCAAAATTGGATTTTTCTTCATGTAAAAAAAGTTTGTCTTTGTTAGTTCAGTTTTTTAATACCGGGTAGTTGCATGATTTAAACTATTATGGGGTATATTTTGTGCCTTCATGGGTATCATTGGATAAATGAGAACTTGAAGGGGATGTGGGAAAAGATAGCAAGGGAGCCCTTCACATGCCATTGAGGGAAATATTAAAATGGTCTTTTAATCATAGTTTAAGCTTATATAAAGCCTTCATAATTCGCTCCTGTAATACATTTTGTATTCACGGTTCTACTTTGTTACATTTGTGTAGTTATGTCTTAGATAAATAAATCTTTTGCCTCAAGAAATTCCAAACTACTTAAAAAATATATTTATGAAAACATCAGAATTTTAATGTTGAATTGAATGCATAAAATTATATTATTAATAGACGACTGGCAATAAGCTACAAAGCAATAAATCAATTGAGCCATTTTGATGATATCATAAATTGAAAAATGAAAGCTTGAACAACTCATAAATATCAACAGATTCTGGGTTGGATTGTCCTCCAGGACTGGAAGTGTTTTGAAACTGTGCTTCCCTCTGCCAGAGTGACTTTATTGCATTTTCTTGGGTATGGTTAACGTTAATATTGAGCGTATGTTCCATGTGTTATTTGTACCCTTTCTTCAGAGCTTATCGTTCAGCAGAGGAGGGAAGAAGGGATTAATTTAAATTGCTGCAGCATTGTAATGGGGTAGGCCAGTAATTAGCAAAGGAATTAAATTACAGAGAGTAAAGGAAACACATCAGGTCGTGCTTCAGCAGTGCCTGGAAATCTCAAATGTTAACTCCTCCTTAGAGATTTTTCTGTCCAAAATAAGGCAATGAAGACGACAGGTATTTGGCACTGAGGGAAGGAGGCCAATCAAAGGCATGTTGCAGGCTCCACGGAGGAAGGTGGCCTTGACAGTGAATGCCACCTTTACCAACCTCTGCCAGCTACTCTGTGCCAGTACATGTTCAATGACCTCATCAGGTTAGCTAAGGTAAGAGAAGGCACACATCTCCACCCACTTTACTTTTCTTGTGTTGAATATCATCTGCTACTTACTGGAAATGTCTAGGAAGTACTGCATCAACCTTCACACCCCTTTCTTTCTCCTGCAAGAATTCCTTACCTGCAGGCGATCATAAAGCAAAACACCTGATACCTATTTGCTTGTATCCAACACCTGTTGCTTTCTCATACCTGGATTGCATTCCATATGATTGCAAGCAGAGGGTCTTCACATTGTGCACTTTGTTCTTAAAGGAGAAAGAGGCGCACAATCAGTGGCTGAATTCTGACACAGCTTGTGAAATGCCTAGCATAGACCTCACATCTCTTATGAGGAAGAAGTCCTGGAACTCTTGGCTAGACATACAGAAGAAGCAGTGGGAAATGGGGAAGTAGGAGCAGAGGTGTCAGCTACACCTTGATCATGAAATTCAACTTCTCGCATCTCTTAAATTCCTACAGCACAACTGAAATCCATCATCACAACACATTAAGACCTAGCAATTTGATCATGCAGCGCCCATTTATCGGGGGGATATATGACCTCTAAGCCTTCAATATGGCGGCAGGAAGTGCATGCTCATTGCAAGCTGGAAGTGCGGCTATGCAAATAAAAGGCATAATGCTTGTTTGAGACGCTTTTTCAAGATTGGGTTGCTCTGAATGCAGACGTCATTCAGAAAAACCAGGTTGAAATGCGATCTATCCAGCAGTCTCTAAAGGGCCGCAACCAAAAAGATACTTAAAAAAAAACACTTACCTGAATGTGGAGTCAAGAGGGGCAGGAATGTTCCTTCTGGCTCCACATTCAAGCCACTACTACTGGCCTCCACACTCCAACACCACCCCCCACCCCGATCGCTGCATCCAACACCTCCATCACCACATCCACCCCCTGCCAATCACTGCAAACAGCCCCTGATCACCCTCCTCTCTCAGTTGCCTCCCCCCCCACCCCAGATTGCCCCTGCTCCCGGTTGCACCCCTTCTGATTCCCTATCTCTCCCGGTAGACCCCTACCAATTGTCTTCCCTCCACCTTTAAAGACTTACTTGAGGGCCACTGCCGGTGACACAGTGGCCCAATATTGGAAGTCTTTTCACCGTTGCTACCTAGGGATGCCCAGTAGGTAGCTGAGGTTTAATTTAAATGTGGCCCAAAGCCCAATATCAGGTGAGTCTCGGGCCCACTCAATCAAGTCGGCACAAACTAATTTCTACCCCTGTGAATGCGTCAGCTCATTTCATGTGCAGAATAGAGTGCACAGAGTGACGCCATAGATCATAAAATCATTGAATGATACAACACAGAAGGAGCCCATTGTGCCTGTGCTGGCTCTTTGGTAGAGGCATACAATTAATCCCACTCCGCTGCTCTTGCCCCATAGCCCTGTATGTTTTTTCATTTCAAGTATTTATCCACTTGTCTTTTGAATGTTGCTATTGAATCTGCTTCCACCACCCATTCAGACAGTGCAATCTAGATCACAACAACTCGCTGTGTAAAAAATGTTTCCTCATGTCGCCTCTGGTTCTTTTGCCAATCATCTTAAATCTGTGTCTTTTGGTTACCGACCCTTTTGCCACTGGAAACAATTTCTCCTTATTTACTCTCTCAAAAACGCTAATGATTTTGTACAATATCAAATCTCTTCTTAACCTTATCTGTTCTAAGGAAAACAACTCCAGCTTCTTTAGCCCCTCCACATAACTGATGTCCCTCAACCCTGGTAGCATTATAATAAATCTCTTCTGCATCCTCTCTAAAGTTTGGTAGCCACTAAGTACCAGTAGCCAGATGTAGCTGGAGGTGAAAGATGGGGAGGCAATTGTTGCTGGTTGGAGGTCAGGAAATAACAGGTCTCAAAGGTTCAACATTTAAAAGATGATTATCGAGCATCAAATGTGTAGTGGAGATCGGGGGGCAATTTTAACCCTAACCCGGCCTAAACCCAGCGGGTGGGTAGTTAAGATTGTCCAGATCATTTACCTGCCCTGGGCCTGTTGAGAGCTGATTTTTTAGGTTTTAATCTGCTCAACTGAGCAGGGAGCAAGGATACCCGACCAAAGCCGATGGGGTCCTTTTTTACATATGTCATTTACAAAAATGACATTGGGGCCTGATTGCAATTTTAACATGGGGACCTAACTGGAAAGTGGCAGTGAATTATCCATCAGGCCAATATTACAGTGACAAGGATTGGAGCCAGAAAAAGATCAAAAAGGTGAGATTTTAATCATTTTTTAAATTTTTCTTGTCGGGCTACGAGGTGTTGGAGAGCTCCTCCATGCCCCACAAGGAAAGTATAGGCTTCCCCTGCTACAAACTCAAACTCCTTTCCAATCACTGGACTGCCAGCAGGATGGCCCGACAGCCAATCCCACCACTTCCTGCTGTCAGTGGGCGGCCTTTGGGCTGCACAATTCTCTGCACTTCCCAATGAACTTTTGCCTGGATTGGATGGGAAGTTGGCTGGTGGGATATAACCCACCTAACCTCCCCAGCGAGGTGGGTTTTGGTTGGATGGCCATTTTACAACCTGCCTGATTTTATACTCCATTGGGTTGTAAAACCTGGCGGGATGTAAAGCAGGCAACCAACCTGGACCTGCTGCATTCCGCCGGGAGCAAAGGGGGTGGGCGGTTAGCTTAAAATTACCTCCTAAGTTTGAAAGGGTAAAACATTTCAGGCACCAAGGGGAGGTGTGAATTAAATAAACAGTAGAATAGCACATAGATTTCTGTAGACTAAAGAATTGTTAACACCAATTTTAAATGTGCAAATTGGTTTGGGACAAGGTGGAAGAATGTTTGGGAGAATCAGTTGCAGAATGATCCAACAATGGAAGCTTTGGTTGTTATTGAGGAGAGCTAAATGTCAGTTAATGAATGATCTGGTGTATTTTCAGAAGAGAGACCATAATGGCGAATGCTTTTGCAATGGGAATGGGTCCAGGTATTATTTAGGTGAAGGTGCCCTTTGTAAGCTGTGCTCACAGACATCTCCCAGCTGGCAGAAGCTTTGCAGTGACTTCTTAAAATAAATCATCAGCAGTCTGCTCATTCTGTTGGCTTGGTATAGTACCCTCTTCCTCCTCTGGGGCACTAACCAAGTTATTTGTGAATGGCAACATTGTGCAGCATACAGTAAGCCACAATGATTGAAGACACCCTGGCTGGACTGTATGGAACCCACCATTCACGAGATCTATCATGGTATTTAAAATGTGCCTTCAGAATATGATCTGCTTAATGACATGCCTGATGGTACCAAGAGCATCACAGTATCAGAGTTTAGAAGAAGTCCTAAGGAAACTAGCTGGGGTCATTAGCCACTGCTGCAGATGGTGTTCGTGATCTCCAATTAGCCATACAAACACTTGCCTTCCACTCATAAACAGTGGTGCTGTGGTGAACTGTCTTAAAACAATAGAACAATGATTGCTCCCTGGCTATCATATGTATTATGGAATGGTTCTGACTGCACACCTGCTGTATATTGTTAGAGTGCAGCAGCTCAGAGTGGGAAACCTGAGAGTTTGAGCGGCGACGTACCTGAGCAGGAGCAGACCCAGGCCCAAGAGTGGGGATAAAAGCCACAGCAGACCTGCAACTTCAAGGAATCTAATACGGCCAGTGTGATCTCCTGGACTAGTTTTGATCGCCTGGTTGGGTCGGAAAGGAAATTTCCCAGATTTTTTCCCCAATTGGCCTGGGTTTTTATCTGTTTTTTTTGCCTCTCCCAGAAGATCGCATGGCTCCAGGTGGGGAGAACTCTGCAGTGTGACATCACAGGTAAGACAGGTAAGTGATTGGTAGTGATTGTGGGCTCAGTTTTTCTTTTAAATTAACATATAGCATATAACTAAATTCTAAAAACTAACCTTTATTTGTTTAACTAATTTAATAAACTATAAAAGGTAAATACTTTGATTAACACCAAACTAATTAATTTAATTAAATAATGGGAAAACAGGAGATGTGTTGCTGCTGCAATATGTGGGAGCTTCTGGACATTTTGGTCCAGGGCGACTACATCTGCAGTCAGTGTCTGCGGCTCGATGAACTTCGGCTCCAAGTTGAGGAGCTGGGGTCCGAGCTACAGACATTGCGAGACAGCAGAGAAGGAAAAAGTTATCCGGACGTTTTACTCCAGGAGGCAGCCACACCCTCTAGATTAAATATGTTAGAATTGACACGTGGTCAGGGACAGGAGGGTGTGACTGCGAGTGAGGCAGGTACGGGGATCCAGGAGATAGTATTGCAGGAGCCTCAGTCCCTGCACTTCTCCAATAGATTTGAGGTTCTTGCAACCTCTGTGGACAAGTGTGCAGACTGCGGGGTGGACGAGCAGACTGACCAAGGCACCATGGTGCAGAAAACCATTCAAGTGAGAGGTTGTAGTAAGGGACAGTTTAGTTAGGGGGATCGATAGGGTTCTCTGCAGCCGAGAGCGTACGTCCCGAAGGCTGTAAAGGACATCTCCTCCGGGCTGGAGAAGAACTTGGAGTGGGAGGGGAAGGATCCAGTTGTCGTGGTACACATAGGTACCAATGACATAGGCAGGACTAAGAAAGAGGTTCTGCTGAGAGAGTTTGAGCAGCTAGGGACTAAATTGAAAAGCAGAACCACAAAGGTAATAATCTATTACCTGAGTCACAAGCAAATTGGCTTAGGGTCAATAGAATCAGGGAGATGAATGCATGGCTCAGAGGTTGGTGTGGGAGAAGTGGGTTTCAATTCGTGGGGCACTGGCTCCAATACTCGGGAATGAGAGAGCTGGGGACGGACTACACCAGAGTTCTAGCGAATCGAATAACTAGGGAGGTAGACAGGGCTTTAAACTAAATAAGGAGGGGGGAGAGGAGGGTCCCAGTGGAGAGAAATCTAGAATTCTAAAGAGAAAAGAAAAGGAAGCAATGCAGGAAAGTGATTGTGGTAAGGATAACCAGATTATGTCAGGAAGGGACAGAGCATACAAACAAAAGAGTGCACTAACAAATAGGGTCCAAGTAAGAAACAATAGCGATAAAACAAATAGGGCTACAGTACAAAATAATGTTAAGATATCTAATAATGTTAAAAAGGCAAATCTAAAAGCACCGTATCTGAATGCACAAAGCATCTGTAATAAGATAGACGAATTATCAGCGCAAATAGATGTAAACGGATATAATATAGTACAATTACGGAAACATAGTTGCAGGGTGACCAGGATTGGGAACTGAAAATCCAAGGATATTCAATATTTAGGAAGGACAGGCAAAAAGGAAAAGGGAGTGATATGGCATTGTTAGTAAAGGATGAAATCAGAGCAATAGTGAGAAAGGATATTGGCTCAGAAAATCAAGATGTAAAATCAGTCTGGGTGCAGCTAAGGAGCACCAAGGGGCAGAAAACATTGAGAGTTGTCTATAGGCCTCCAAACTGTAGTGGTAATGTAGAGGACGGCATCAAACAGGAAATTGGAGATTTATGTAACAAGGGTACTACAGTAGGCGACTTTAATCTACATATAGACTGGCCAAACCAAATTAGTAATAATACTGTGGAAGATGAATTCCTGGAGTGTGTACAGATGTTTTTTTAGACCAGTATATTGATGAGCCTACTAGGGTATTCTAGATTGGGTATTGTGCAATGAGAAGGGGTTAATTAACAGTCTTGCTGTGCAGGGTCCTTTAGGGAAGAGTGACCATAACATGATTGAATTTTTTATTAAGATGGAAAATGAAATAGTCCAATCCAAAACTGGGGTCCTAAATCTAAACAAAGGAAACTGTGAAGGTATGAGGAATGAATTGGCTATAATAGATTGGGAAGATTCATTAAAAGGCATGACGGTGGATAGGCAATGGCTAACATTTAAGGAACGAATACATGAATTCAAATAGATATACATTCCTTTCTGGTGCAAAAACTCCAAAGGAAAAGTGGCCCAACCATGGCTAACAAAAGAAATTAAGGATAGTATTAGATCCAAAGAAGAGTCATACAAAGTTGCCAGAAAAAGTAGCAAGTCAGAGGATTGGGAGCAGTTTAGAATTAAGTAAAAAAGGACCAAGAGATTGATTAAGAGGGGAAAAATAGAGTATGAGAGAAAACTGAACATAAAAACCGACTGCAAAAGTTTCTACAAGTACATAAAAAGAAAAAGATTAGTGAAGACAAATGTAGATCCTTTACAGTCAGAAATGGGAGAATTTATCATGGGGAACAAGAAAATGGCAGAACAGTTAATTAACGGAAGAGGACACAAATAGCGTCCCAGAAATGCTAGGCAACCAAGGGTAGTGAGCAAGAGGAATCAAAGGAAATGATTATTAGTAAGAAAATAGTGCTGGAGAAACTAATGGGACTGATGGCCAGAAAAAGCAGAAAACCTGAGGACTGGGAGAAATTTCGAATTCAGCAGAAGAGGACAAAGGGTTTAATTAGGAGGGGGGAAATAGAATATGAGAGGAAGCTTGCTGGGAACATAAAAACTGATTGCAAAATCTTCTATAGATATGTGAAGAGAAAAAGATTAGTGAAGACAAATGTAGGTCCCTTACAGTCAGAATCAGGTGAATTTATAATGGGGAACAAAGAAAAGGCAGACCAATTGAACAAATACTTTGGTTCTGTCTTCACGAAGGAAGACACAAATAACCTTCCGGAAATATTAGGGGACCGAGGGTGTAGTGAGAAGGAGGAACTGAAGGAAATCCTTATTAGTCAGGAAATTGTGTTGGGGAAATTGATGGGATTGAAGGCCGATAAATCCCCAGGGCCTGATAGTCTGTATCCCAGAGTACTTAAGGAAGTAGCCTTAGAAATAGTGGATGCATTGGTGATCATTTTCCAACAGTCTATCAACTCTGGATCAGTTTCTATGGACTGGAGGGTAGCTAATGTAACACCACTTTTTAAGAAAGGAGGGACAAAGAAAATGGGGAATTATAGACCGGTAAGCCTGACATCAGTAGTGGGGAAAATGTTGGAATCGATTATTAAAGTTGAAATCGCAACGCATTTGGAAAGCAGTGACAGGATCGGTCCAAGTCAGCATGGATTTATGAAAGGGAAATCATGCTTGACAAATCTTCTGGAATTTTTTGAGGATTTAACTAGCAGAGTGGACAAGGGAGAACCAGTGGATGTGGTGTATTTCGACTTTCAAAAGGCTTTTGACAAGGTCCCGCACAAGAGACTGGTGTGCAAAATTAAAGCAGATGGTATTGGGGGTAATGTATTGACGTGGATAGAGAACTGGTTGGCAGATAGGAAGCAGAGAGTTGGAATAAACAGGTCCTTTTCAGAATGGCAGGCAGTGACTAGTAGGGTGCCGCAGGGCTCAGTGCTGGGACCCCAGCTGTTTACAATATATATCAATGATTTAGATGAAGGAATTGAGAGTAATATCTCCAAGTTTGCAGATGACACTAAGCTGAGTGGCGGTGTGAGCTGTGAGGAGGATGCTTAGAGGCTGCAGAGTGACTTGAACAGATTAGGTGAGTGGGCAAATGCATGGGAGATACAGTATAATGTGGATAAATATAAGGTTATCCACTTTGGTGGCAAAAACATGAAGGCAGAATATTATCTGAATGGCGGCAGATTATGAAAAGGGAAGGTGCAACAAGACCTGGGTGTCATGGTACATCAGTCATTGAAGGTTGGCATGCAGGTGCAGCAGGCGGTGAAGAGGGAAAATGGCATGTTGGCCTTCATAGTTAGGGAATTTGAGTATAGGATCAGGGAGGTCTTACTGCAGTTGTACAGGGCCTTGGTGAGGCCGCTCCTGGAATATTGTGTTCAGTTTTGGTCTCCTAATCTGAGGAAGGACTTTCTTGCTATTGAGCGAGTGCAGCGAAGGTTCACCAGACTGATTCCCAGGATGGCAGGACTGACATATGAGGAGAGATTGGATCGACTGGACCTGTATTCACTGGAGTTCAGAAGATTGAGAGGGGATGTCATAGAAACATATAAAATTCTGACGGGACTGGACAGGTTAGATGCAGGAAGAATGTTCCCGCTGTTGGGGGAGTCCAGAACCAGGGGTCACAGTCTAAGGATAAGGGGTAAGCCATTTAGGACCAAGATGAGGAGAAACTTCTTCAATCAGAGAGTTGTTAACCTGTGGAATTCTCTGCCGCAGAGAGTTGTTGATGCCAGTTCGTTAGATATATTCAAGAGGGAGTTAGATATGGCCCTTACGGCTAAAGGGATCAAGGGGTATGGAGAGAAAGCAGGAAAGGGGTACTGAGGTGAATGATCAGCCAAATACTTATTAAATGGTGGTGGAGGCTTGAAGGTTCGAATGGCCTACTCCTGCACCTATTTTCTATGTTTCTTTGTTTCTATGAAAGCCAATAAATCCCCAGGGCCTGATAATCTGCATCCCAGAGTACTAAAAGAAGTAGCCATGGAAATAGTGGATGCATTGGTTGTCATCTTCCAAAATTCTATAGATTATGGCACTGTTCCTGCAGATTGGAGGGTGGCAAATATAACCCCACTATTTAAAAAAGAAGCGAGAGAGAAAACATCGGTTAGCCTAACATCAGTGGTAGGGAAAGTGCTAGAGTCTATTATAAAGGATATGATAAAGGATATGCACACTTGGATAATATCAATGGGATTAGACAAAGTCAACATGGATTTATGAAAGGAAAGTCATGTTTGACAAACCTACTGGAGTTTTTTGAGGATGTAACTGATAGAATAGATAAGGGGGAATCAGTGGATGTAGTGTATTTGGATTTTCAGAAGGCCTTTGATAAAGTCCCACATAAGAGGTTAGTGTGCAAAATTAAAGCACACAGAATTAGGGGTAATATTCTGGCATGGATTGAAAATTGGTTAACTGACAGGAAGCAGAGAGTAGGAATAAACTGATCTTTTTTGTGGTGGCGAGCGGTGACTAGTGGGGTATCACAGGGATCAGTGTTTGGGCCCCATAGATATAAATAAATGATTTGGATGAGGGAACCAAATGTAGTATTTCCAAGTTTGCTGACGACACAAAACTAGGTGGGATTGTGAGTTGTGAGGAGGATGCAAAAATGCTGCAAGGTGATTTAGATAGGTTCAGTGAGTGGGCAAACACATGGCAGATGAAGTATAATGTGGATAAATGTAAAGTTATCCACTTTGGTAGGAAAAACATAAAGACAAAGTGTTATTTAAATGGTGATAGCTTGGGAAATGTCGATGTACAAAGGGACCTGGGAGTCCTTGTACACCAGTCACTGAAAGCAAACATGCAGGTGCAGCAAGCAGTTAGGAAGGCAAATGGTATGTTGGCCTTCATTGCAAGAGTATTTGAGTACAGGAGCAAGGATGTCTTACTACAGTTATACAGGGCTTTGGTGAGACCACACCTGGAGTATTTGTGCAGTTTTGGTCTCCTTACCTAAGAAAGGATATACTTGCCATAGAGAGAGTGCAGCAAAGGTTCACCAGACTGATTCTTGGGATGGCAGGACTGTCTTATGAGGAGAGATTGGGTCGGCTCGGCTTGTATTCACTAGAGTTGAGAAGAATGAGATATGTAATTGAAACGTATAAAATTCTGACTGGGTTGGATAGACTGGATGCGGGGAGGATGTTTCTCCTGGCTGGGAAGTCTAGAACAAGGGGGTCACATTATCAGGATGCGGGGTAGGAAATTTTGGACTGAGATGAGGAGAAATTTCTTCACTCAGAAGGTGGTGAACCTATGGAATTTTCTACCACAGAAGTCTGTGGAGGCCAAGTCACTGAATATATTTAAGAAGTAGATAGATAGATTTCTAGACATAAAAGGCATCAAGGGGTAAGGGAGAAAGCGGGAATATGGTGTTGAGATAGAGAATCAGCAATGATCATATTGAATGGCGGTGCAGGCTCAAAGGGCTGACTGGCCCACTACTGCTCCTATTTTCTTTGTTTCTATGTTTCTTTCCTGTTGAGAAAGTTGGTATAATTCTCAAGAGGACACGTTTTGTGATTGCTACTTTCATCGAAAATCATAGAATCATAGAATGGTTACAGCACAGAAGGCAGCCAATCAGCCTGAAGAGCCCTTGCCAGCTCTCTGCAAGAGCACTTCAACTAGTCCCACTCCCCTGCCCTTTCCCTGTAGCTCTACAATTCTTTCCTTCAGGTACTCATCCAATTCCCTTTTGAAAGCCATGATTGAGTCCACCACCCTTTCAGGCAGTGCATTTCAGATCCTAACCACTCGCTGCGTAAAACAGTTTTTCCTCATGTTGCCTTTGGTTCTTTTCCCAATCCCCTTAAATCTGTGTTGTCTGGTTCATGGCGCTTCTACCAATGGGAACATTTCTCTCTATCTACTCTGTCAGAAACCCTCATGAATTTAAACACCTCTATTAAATCGGTCCATGGTGGATCAAAGCAATTTTGAGCCTCAGAGAGAGGAGGCAGATGCTGAAGTACACGGGATGCACAAATTTTCGACGAAATGTCCACCTATATGCTAAATGTAAAATTGAATGGCTTACCCGTAGCCATGGAACTGGACACTGGCGCTAGCCAATCCATCATAAGTAAAAAGATGTTTGAGAGACTGTGGTGCAACAAAGCACTCAGACCAGCCCTGAGCCCCATCCATACGAAATTGAGAATGTACACCAAAGAGCTTATCACTGTCCTGGGCAGCACCATGGTCAAGATCACCTACAAGGGCACGGTGCACGAACTGCCACTCTGGATTGTCCCGGGTGATGGCCCCACACTGCTTGGAAGGAGTTGGCTGGGCAAAATCCACTTGAATTGGGATGACATCCGAGCGCTATCACATGTCGATGAGGCTTCATGTACCCAGGTTCTTAACAAATTGCCTTCCCTTTTTGAGGCAGGCATTGGAAACTTTTTCGGGGTGAAGGTGTGGATCCACTTGGTCCCAAAGGCACGACCCATTCACCACAAGGCGTGAGCGGTACCTCACATGATGAGGGAGAGAGTGGAAATCGAGCTGGACAGGCTGCAACGCGAGGGCATCATCTCCCCAGTGGAATTCAGCGAGTGGGCCAGCCCGATTGTTCCAGTACTCAAAAGTGATGGCACGGTCAGGATTTGCGGCGATTATAAAGTAACTATTAATCGTTTCTCGCGACAGGACCAATACCCGCTACCTAAGGCAGACGACCTATTTGTGATGCTGGAAGGAGGCAAGACGTTCACCAAGTTCGATCTGACTTCGGCCTACATGACGCAGGAGCTGGAGGAGTCTTCGAAGGGCCGCACCTGCAGCAACATGCAAAAGGGACTGTTCATCTACAACAGATGCCCGTTTGGAATTCAGTCCGCTGCAGCGATCTTCCAGAGAAACATGGAGAGCCTACTCAAGTCGGTACCACGCACAGTGGTTTTGCAGGACAACATATTTGTCACGGGTTGGGACACCGTCGAGCACCAACAAAACCAAGAGAGGGACCTCCAGCAACTGGATCGCATAGTGTTGCGGCTGAAGAGGTCGAAATGCTTCTTCATGGCAACAGAAGTGGAGTTTTTGTGGAGAAGGTTCGCGGCGGACAGCATTCGGCCCACAGACGCCAAGACAGAGGCTATCAGGAATGCGCCCAGGCCACAGAACATCACGGAGCTGCGGGTCATTACTGGGACTCCTCAACTATTTTGGTAACTTCCTACTGGGGTTAAGCACCCTCTTAGAGCGCCAACATGTGTTATTGCGTAAAGGTGAGAACTGGGTATGGGGAAAAAACCAAGTAATTGCTTTTGAGAAAGCCAGAAACATTTTATGCTCCAACAAGCTGCTTGTACTGTATAACCCATGTAAAAGACTTGTGCTAGCATGCGATGCGTCGTCGTACAGAGTCGGGTGTGTATTACAACAAGCTAACGTTGCGGGGGAGTTGCAACCTGTCGCCGATGCCTCCAGGAGCTTGTCTAAGGCTGAGAGGGCCTACAGCATGATTGAGAAAGAGGCATTAGCGTGAGTGTTCGGGGTAAAGTAAAGTACCTGTTTGGCCTCAAATTTGAGCTGGAAACCGATCACAAGCCCCTCATATCCCTGTTCTCTGAAAACAAGGGGATAAATACTAATGCCTCAGCCCGTATACAAAGGTGGGCACTCGCGCTATCAGCGTATAACTATACCATCCGCCACAGGCCAGGCACCGAGAACTGTGCGGATGCTCTCAGTTGGCTACCATTGCCCACCACGGGGGTGGAAATTGCACAGCCTGAAAACTTTTTGATGGTGGCGCAGCCCGCAGACTTGTTGATTGGTCATGGAAGTGTTTGAAAATGAAAAATCACCTGTCACGGCCCGCCAGATTAGGACTTGGACCAGCCAAGATCTTCTGCTGTCCCTAGTAAAAAACTGTGTACTACATGGGAGCTGGGCCAGCATCCCCGTTGAAATGCAAGAGCTAATCAAGCCGTTCCAGTGGCGAAAGGACGAGCTGTCCATTCAGGCAGACTGCATGTTGTGGGGTAACTGCATAGTGCTACCCAAAAAGGGCAGGGAGACGTTCATCTCGGATCTCCACAGCACACACCCGGGTATAGTAATGCTGAAAGCGATAGCCAGATCCCACGTGTGATGGCCTGGTATCGACTCTGACTTAGAGTCCTGTGTACGGCAATGCAGTGTGTGTGCTCAGATGAGCAACGTGCCCAGAGAGGCACCACTAAGTTTATGGTCCTGGCCCTCCAGACCATGGTCGAGGATCCATATCGACTATGCGGGCCCGTTTCTCGGTAAAATGTTCCCGGTGGTGGTGGATGCCTTTTCAAAATGGATTGAATTTGAAATAATGTCGGGAAGCACCACCACTGCCACCATTGAAAGCCTGAGGGCCATGTTTGCCACCCATGGCCTGCCTGACATACTGGTCAGTGACAACGGGCCATGTTTCACCAGTGCCGAATTTAAAGAATTCATGACTCGCAATGGGATCAAACATATCACCTCGGCCCCGTTTAAACCAGCCTCCAATGGGCTGGCAGAGCGGGCAGTACAAACAATCAAACAGAGCCTTAAGCGAGTCACAGAAGGCTCACTCCAAACCCGCCTGTCCCGCGTACTGCTCAGCTACCGCAGGAGACCCCACTTGCTCACAGGGGTGCCGCCGGCTGAGCTACTCATGAAAAGGACACTTAAAACCAGACTCTCGCTGGTTCACCCCAACCTGCATGATCGGCTGACAGCAGGCAGCAGCAACAAAATGTAAACGATGGTCGCGCCACTGTGTCATGGGAAATTGATCTGAATGACCCTGTGTATGTGCTAAACTATGGACATGGCCCCAAGTGGATCACGGGCACACTGATAGCTAATGAGGGGAGTAGAATGTTTGTAGTCAAACTAGACAATGGACAAATTTGCAGAAAGCACCTGGACCAAACGAGGATGCGGTTCACAGACTGCCCTGAACAACCCACAGCAGACACCACCTTTTTCGAGTCGACAACACACACCCAAAGGATCAACGACACCACCCTGGACCAGGAAATCGAACCCATCACGTACAACAGCCCAGCAAGGCCAGGCTCACCCAGCAGCCCTGCAGGGCCAACAACATGCCAGCCCAGCGAGGGCACTGCCAACACACCAGAACAGACATTTGTACCGAGGCGGTCCACCAGGTAAAGAAAGGCTCCCGACCGCCTCACCTTGTAAATAGTTTTCACTTTGACTTTGGCGGGGAGTGATGTTGTGTATCTGTAAAGCATGCACTCCCATGTTCCACCACTAGGGAGTGCATCCCCTGAAGTTCCAAGGGATCCCAGCATTCCTTGGGAGCACTGTATATAAGCTGGCCCCAAAGGCCTGTTCCTCACTCTGGAGTGACTTAATAAAGACCGAGATCACTGTTACTTTAACCTCCATGTGTGCAGTCTCATCTGTGTTAAGAACACAATATGGACCACTTTCCATACCTCGGGAGCCTACTATCAGCAAGGGCAGACATCGACGACGAGGTCCAACACGGCCTCCAGTGCGCCAGCGCAGCCTTCAGTCGCCTGAGGAGGAGAGTGTTCGAAGATTAGACCCTCAAATCTGGCACCAAGCTTATGGTCTTCAGGGCTGTAGTGATACCTGCCCTCCTGTATGGCTCAGAGACATGGACCATGTACAGTAGATACCTCAAATTGCTGGAGAAATACCACCAACGATGTCTCCGCAAGATCCTGAAAATCCCCTGGGAGGATAGACGCAAAAACGTCAGTGGTCTCGACCAGGCCAACATCCCCACCAACGAAGCACTGACCACACTCGACCAGCTCCGTTGGGCGGACCACATTGTCCGCATGCCCGACACAAGACTCCCAAAGCAAGCACTCTACTTGGAACTCCTACACAGCAAGCGAGCCCCAGGTGGGCAGAGGAAACATTTGAAGGACACTCTCAAAGCCTCCTTGATAAAGTGCAACATCCCCACCGACACCTAGGAATCCTTGGCCAAAGACCGCCCTAAGTGGAGGAAGAGCATCCGGGAGGGCGCTGAGAACCTCGAGTCTCGTCGCTGAGAGCATGCAGAAAACAAGCGCAGGCAGCGGAAGGAGCAAGTGGCAAACCAGGCTCCCTACCCACCCTTTCCTTCAATGCCTGTCTGCCCCACCTGTGACAGAGACTGTAATTCCAATATTGGACTGTACAGACAACTGAGAATTCACTTTTCGAGTGGAAGCAAGTCTTCCTCGATTTCGAGGGACTGCCTATGATGATGATGACTGATCTGTGACGTAACTTCATATACCCAACTTTTCCCCATATCCATTAATACCTTTGGTTAACAAAAATTTATCAATCCCAGATTTATATTCACAATTCAACTAGCATCAATTACCATTTGCGGAAGAGAGTTCCAACCTTCTCGCACCCTTTGCGGGGGAAATTTCCCCGTTCTTTAAGGCCCATTACCGCCCGGGGGCAGGTAGCGGGGCCGGCCAATCTGCAATTGCCTCCGAGCCGGGGGCAGCGGGAACGGGTTTGCACCATGCCCCGTGTTTCTGCCCCTCCCAACGCGCCGACCCCTTACTGCCCAGTGGCGACCCCTTATTGCCCCGCGGGGGAAATTGCGGGGGAGCGCGGCCGCCGCTGATTGGTTTCCTGACAGCTTTGTGCAGTGGGGAGGGTGCACTGCTGCGGCTGCCATTTTATTTTAATTCTCGACCAACTCCTGAGTTGGCTCGACAATGGCTGCCGGTGGTTCAGCTGGGCCGCCAACAGGCAGCGTGGCACCCCCTCTTGGGTGCCGGACTGCTGGCCCGGCTGAAACCCTCCCTGGTGGCCCAGTAGGCTCCACGTCGGCCTCGCAGTGTCCCTCCCCTTTAGGTGACAGGGAGGAATATTGTGACACGTCAACGTGACGCAGCATGTCCGCGTCGCACTAACGTCATCATCACCCCGCTCCCTCGCAAACCCATCCCTACACCGCCTCAAACAGCGCTCCAAAGCGCTGGGAGATGGTGTCAGAGTCAAAGAGCCCAATTTTCAAGCTCTTCCCTCTGACTCCCGCCAGGAGGTAAATTTCCAGTTCATTCAAAGTGCCCTCCCCAATTTCCCGCTGAGGGCAATTTCTGCCCCTTTGTGTCTAGAAGTATTTCCTAACTTCACTCCTGAAAGGCCTGGCTCTAATTTTACGATTTTGCCCCCTAGTCCTAGACTCCCCAACCAGCAGAAATAGTTTCTCTCTATCTACCCTATCACTTCCCTTAATATCTTAAAATATTTGATAAATCATCCCTTAACCTTCATCATTCCTCTATTAGCTCACGATGGATGTACAGCTTCCTTTAGCACCGCAGATTGCTGAGGTCAAGATATGACCGCCGTGATCTGTAAATAGAGGTGTGGTGAGAACAATGCAAAGCCCATCAGCTTCATTAAGATATGTAAGGGACAAAAAAAGGAATATTCAGCAACAATGTAGGAACTAATATAGAATACTCAGAAGGTATCCTTTAAATCCACTTCCACTTTTCACAGCTGCTGAACAACCCTGAGCACCTCTTTCATACTGGCATTCATCTTGAGAGACAGGCCAAAATAGCAAGAGAGGGACATTCAGTGCCAGACATTCATGCAGGATTTAAATCTGATTATGTAGATAGACACATGATTGTTACGATCATAACATCCATGTTTTCCTATCAAGATCCACGGCGCGGCCCTGGACAATGTGGACCATTTCCCATATCTCGGGAACCTCTTATCAACAAAGGCAGACATTGATGAGGAGATTCAACATCGCCTCCGGTGCGCCAGTGCAGCCTTCGGCCCCCTGTGGAAAAGGGTGTTTGAAGACCAGGCCCTCAAATCAATCACCAAACTCATGGTCTACAGGGCTGTAGTAATACCCGCCCTCCTGTATGGGTCTGAGGCATGGACGATGTACAGAAGGCACCTCAAGTCGCTGGAGATATATCACCGACGATGTCTCTGCAAGATCCTGCAAATCTCCTGGGAGGACAGGCTCACCAACATCAGTGTCCTCGACCAGGCTAACATCCCCAGTATTGAAGCACTGACCACGCTCGATCAGCTTTGCTGGGCAGGCCACATAGTACGCATGTCAGATACGAGACTCCCTAAGCAAATGCTTTATGCGGAGCTCCTTCATGGTAAATGAGTCAAAGGAGGACAGAGGAAACATTATAAGGACACCCTCAAAGCCTCCCTGGTAAAGTGCGACATCACCACTGACACCTGGGAGACCCTGGCCGCAGACCGCCCGAGGTGAAGAAAGTCCATCCGGGAGGGCGTTGAACTCTTTGAGGCTCGATGCAAGGAGCATGAAGAGGCCAGGCGCAGGCAGTGGAAGGAGCGCGCGGCAAACCAGCCCCACCGACCCCTTCCCCCGACGAATGTCTGTCCCACCTGTAACAGGATCTGTGGCTCTCGTATTGGATTGTTCAGCCATCAAGGAACTCACTTTGGGAGTGGAAACAAGTCCTCCTCAATTCTGAGGGACTGCCTATGATGATGATGTTTTCTTAGAAGTTGTACTCTGTGCATTGTATAGCCATCAATGAATACTTGAATGACAAGGCTTGGTTATAAGACAGCAATCTCATCAATAGATTTTGTCATAAACTACAAGAGAAAACCTCCAATTATTTATATTCACCATTTGAACCACACAAGTTTTCTGCCTTGAAATTATTCCAGGCTATCTCTGATATATCATTACATTATGAGATTGATAATAATGGATTGATTTGCCTGTGGTTGTGGGTTTTTTGCTGACAACTGTCATGGCACAGCTTATGGCCAGTGCACCTGGTGACACTACACCGAAGGATAAATGATAGTAGCATATTCACTGCAAGATTATTGAATGATAATCAACAGCTGGCTAACATAACATATCACTATAAGCTACATCATTATTAAGTACATATATGAGCTATTTCATTGGTAAATTTATATTAAGTTTTGTTCCATGATTGTTATTATGTTCATGGCTTCTAACACAATAATTTATTGAATTTAAGTTAAAAATGGTGACTTATCACTTAAGCAGCCAGCTCCATGTATCAAATCCCAGAACATTTTTTAAGCTTCATTATATAGTGGCCATGGATTAAATAGAATATAGTGTAACTATGGTATGATGCTCTTTTCTGTCACACATTAGTTATGGGGTCTTTCAAGAATGAAAGCCATTAATATTTCTTGATGACACAATATCCTGTATCAGCTAAATGTTATATAAGTGAATTATGTCAGAGTGAAATTTGTATACTCATATTTAACTACTAGTTGATTACTGAAAGTGATATTGGCCCAGAATTTGTGGGCAGATGCCTACAATCACAAATATTTCTACGAAAGTACCTGGTGGTCCCGGAGGTTCGGAGATTTCTGATCCTGGGCCTTTACGCGAAGGCCTGCGCAGAGGCCCATATATCCCAGCAGCGTTATGCGCTTCATACACATCACTGGGATCACGTGGGCCGGCCTAACCTATCAAAATGGGGGTATTCCCATTCATCCTTATTGAGTTCCATTTCTACGGAGCTGCCATAAGTATGAATGGGAATACCCCCAAAACTAAACAAACACATTAAATAAATTTTAAAAACACATTACATATTTAAAACTAATTAAAATGTAATTTAATTAAATATTTTACACAAAAATATTTTTTTGAAAACATTTTTTATATGTTTTAACATATAGAAATAAACTTATCTTAATGGACAAGGTTTTGAATATATAAATAGTGATAACATTTCATTTTTCTATGTTTTTAAACTCTTAGGGCTGGATTTTCAGCTGATTTGTGCCCCAATTAGCACCTCGGTGGATTGCAAAATTGATTCTTTGGGCGTGAAATGAGACGCAAAAGATTTTGTGCTTGGGCGGAACTTTCGGCAATGGTTTTACGGCGGCACTAAAACTTACCGTCCTGCCGCTATTTTGACCGTTGGGATGACGTAAGTCGTCATGCATCGCTGTGCTAGTGCCCCGGGCGGAACTTTCGAGCATTTCGCCCGAATTAGCATCCGCCCAAGAACCCGCCCAGTAAAACCAGACGTACCCAGGGCGCACCAGGCACTAACGGCGCCATGTTGAAATTGGAGGAGAAAGTCACAGCTGTGAGTGATTAAAAGGATTGGGAGAAGAACACTGCATTACTGCATTCTTTTGATTGTGAAGTTTATGTGAGTTTCTAGTTTGTTTTATAAAGGACATTTCAGGACATTTTAAAAGATGGGGGCCATGCTAGGTCAGGAGCCAGTAATCCTGGCAGCTATATTCATATGGCTTCGAGCTGGAAGAAAGCGTTTTGTCGATCATTTGCAACGTAATCGAAGAGGTCGCAGACGTATGGGGAGGAGGCATTACCCCCCGCCATGAGTTTACAGGGAACATCGCTCATACCTCCAGCTCTCTGAGGCACAGTGTATTAGAAGGCTGCGCTTCTGAAAAGAAGTGGTGACAGAGATATGCAAGCTCATGCAGGCGGACCTACAACCTACCAACGGCAACAGGACTGCACTGCCTGTCGAGGTGAATGTGACTGCGGCACTTGCCTTCAATGCATCCGGCTCCTTTCAGGCATCAGCGGAGACATATACTCCATCTCGCAGCACGCTACGCATTGCTGCATTCGCCAGGTGACTAATGCACTGTACGCACGCAGGATGGACTTCATAAACTTCCCAATGACCAGGGAGACCCAAAATGAGAGGGCTGTAGGTTTTGGATGATTTGCTGGCTACTCCAAGGTTCAGGGTGACCCTTGACTGTACGCACATCGCCCTGCGAGCACCATTACAGAATGCAGAGGTTTTCTAAAACCGAAAGAGATTCCACTCCATGTTCCAGCATCAACCACAAGGCCAGAGCTGGATGCTCGGTGACAAAGGTTACAGCCTCGTTACCTGACTCATGACACCGCCCCCCCCCCCCCCCCGCCATCCCCGCCAGAACCCTCAGACAGAAGCCGAGCATCGCTAAAATGAGAGCCATGCAGCAACATCGTCGAACAGACAATTGGAGTGCTCACGCAGCGCTTCTGATGCCTGGACCACTCTGGAGGCTGCCTGCAATACTCCCCTCAGCAGGTCTCTGTGTTCATTGTGGCGTGCTGCATGCTACACAACGTAGCCATCATGAGGGGACAGGAATTGTCAATGGGGATTGCAGGACCACCTCAGGAGAAAGGGGGGGGGGGGGAGGAGGAGGGGGAGCCTGCTGAGGAACCCATGCCACCACCACCACCACCACCACCACCACAGGGGAGGCATCATGGAGATTTCACCGCTGCAAAAGCCTTACATCAGCGGCTCATAATTGAATGCTTTGCTTGAAGAGTGAACGGCACGTTTGACCATTGCCTGGCCACTCTATCCCACCAATTTGACGATTTCCCCTCTTATTCTGCAAACGAGACACTATACAGAATGGTTAAGGTAAAGAAAGAATGTATTGAACATTTTAACATTGTAAACTTTGTGTAGTGTATGAAATGATACAATGAACTCCGTACTGTGAGCCAGTGACGAGGTATAACCTGGCCAGTCTTTAATGGCTTCCAGAAGTGAAGATGCAAAGGTGAAGTTCAGGTTTTCGACCAGGCCCAGCACGAGTGTACCTATGACCCTAGGACCTCCACGGTAGTGTCCCCTGGTGGTGGGCAGACCTTATGTACATACATTACACTTTGTAACCTTCATTGTGAGACTTAAATAAAATAAAATTAAATTAAATGAGCTGCATCCAGCAGTGTGATAATTCAACAACATTATTGGAACATAATCCAGCATCAAGCACATAATCCAGTGCGATACTGTAACATAATGATACTGTAACATAAAATGTACAGTGCATCCAGCATCAACAACATAATTCAGCAACATCAATTCCTGCCCCACTATTTTTTGCCGCCCTTCCCTTCACCCCCTCCCTTGCCTGCTGCTCCTAATTAAAGTGGCACTAAGAGGGTGTGCGGTAAGGCTGCCAGAGCGCTGCTGTATTGGGGGGAGAGACAATGGAGATGGTGTCTGGGGTTGCACTGGGCCAGCTCGTGGCCTGGAAGGCCCAGCTCCTGACTGGCTAGTCTCTTCATTAGCGTTGCCAGTCACAAGTGGTTTGTGTGACAACCGTCGCTGATGCTTGGTTGGCGACTGAGTGGAGGGAGACAGAATGCTGTCATTCAGAGGAATGACACCGCCTCCCATATCCCTGGAGTCACACAGTCGCCGACGGGGCTGGCCCCTAGCAACTGGAGCACGATGTAAACTAACACCTTTCTGGCCTGATTTGAGACTGTCACTTCCCCGTGTGACAATGGGGAATGCAGAGTGTATGGAGGTAGGCATGGACTGCATCACCTGCCCAAGCTGAAGCAGTGCTTATGCCTGTGATGTGCCATATTCCGCAAGGGCTCGCACCACACTCTCCGGGACTCCGCTGTCACTGCTGGAGGCCACCAGCCTCATGTGGGCCTTGATGGCCTCGCTGGTATCATGGCTCACACTGACAATCTGCAACCCTACCTCCTTAATGGTTGCTGTCAATGCTCACGGGAATCCTACCTAAGACATCAAGGAGCTGATGGCTCATTTGGAGGCTCTCCCTGGACATTTCCACCCTGTCCAGTTCCATGTCTGCCTGTCAGTCAGCAGACCGACTTTACTGACTCACCCTCCGGAGAGATGGCATGCGGGATTCAACCCCAGCACTGCGTTGCCGTATGCCACTGGTCCCTGGAACCTCGGATTCCTCGAACCCCGAGAACGTCACGCCATCCTTAGAGGAGCTGAGTGCTGGTGATGGAGCAGGGGTCAAATGATCCTGCGTCGGAGTCGGCTCATTGGAATCCTCGTCTTCCTCCTCCTCCAGATGATGGCCTGACGTGGAGTGGTCCCTTGACGGTTGCTGTGCCTGCGACTGGTCATCTGGAAGTGCAAAGCAAAAGAGGAGTAGTCAGCAGCAGGGGAGGGGGCAGGGTGACATGAGGAAGGTTGCATAGCAGAGGCTCATTTGAAGGACCGCCACTACTCCATTATATCTCGTCCAGAGGCACTGCAGGTCATTGCCCCAACCTATCCCAGGGAGTGTGCAGGACATTGCCCCAACCCAGCCCAGGGAATGTGCAGGACTTATCTTCAGTATCTGAGCAGGGGTCAGTGCCCCCAGTGACAGCTGCCCGACCTGTGACGCCGATGAGGCGAGAGCGGGCGGCGGCAGCGACTGGGAGCAGCGGCAGCAAGTGTGAGTGGTGGCAGTCGAGGAGGCCAGCATCGTGAGAGGGGGCGGTGGCAGCGACGGTGAGTGGCGGCAGCGACGGTGAGTGGTGGCAGCGACTGGGAGCGGTGGCAGCGACTGAGAGCAGCGGCAGCGACGGTGAGTGGTGGCAGCGACTGGGAGCAGCGGCAGCAAGTGTGAGTGGTGGCAGTCGAGGAGGCCAGCATCGTGAGAGGGGGCGGCGGCAGCGACTGGGAGCGGCGGCAGTGACGGTGAGTGGTGGCAGCGACGGTGAGTGGTGGCAGCGACTGGGAGCGGCGGGAGTCGAGGAGGCCAGCATCGCGAGAGTGGGCGGCAGTAGCGACTGGGAGCGGCGGCAGCGAGTGGGAGTGACGGCAGTCAAGGAGGCCAGCTGGTGCAGGGACCGAAAGTAAAACAAAGAAGTAGAAAGAAATCAAAGGTGATGTCACAGACAAGCGGATAAGTGATTGTCTGGTGGATTGATGAGTATTTAATCTTTTTTAAATCTTTTTTTCTTCTTTTTATTTCCTTATCAGTAGGTAACCTTTGACATTATTGCCAAATTAAGTTAATCTAAGTGTTAAGTCATGGCAGGAGAGCCCAGAACCATTTCATGTTCCTCCTGTGCTAAGTGGGAAGTCAGGAATGCACCCAGTATCCCTGACTGTTATGTCTGCAGGAAGTGCATCCAGCTGCAGCTCCTGACAGACCGCATTGCGGCACTGGAGCAATGCATGGATTCACTCTGCAGCATCCGCGATGCTGAGGATGTCATGAATAGTGTTTAGTCAGTTGGTCACACCGCAGGTAAAGGTTACTCAGGCAGATAGGGAATGGGTGATCATCAGGCAGAGCAGCGGAAGGAAGGTAGTGCAGGGGTCCCCTGCAGTCATCCCCCTCCAAAACAGATATACCACCTTGGGTGCTGTTGGGGGATGACTCATCAGGGGAGGGCAGCAGCAGCCAAGTTCATGGCACCATGGGTGGCTCTGCTGCCACCATGGGTGGCTCTGCTGCACAGGAGGGCAGGAAAAAGAGTGGGAGAGCTAAAGTGGTCAGGGATTCTATTGTAAGGGGAATAGATTGGCATTTCTGTGGCTGCAATCAAGATTCCAGGATGGTATGTTGCCTCCCTGGTGCAAAGGACAAGGATGCCTTGGAGCGGCTGCAGGACATTTCGGAGGGGGCGGGTGAATATAGGTACCAACGATATAGATAAAAAACAGGATGAGATCCTACAAGCTAAATTTAGGGAGCTAGGAGTTAAATTAAAAAGCAGGACCTCAAAGGTAGTAATCTCAGGATTGCTACCAGTGCCACATGCCAGTCAGAGTAGGAATTGCAGGATAGCTAAGATGAATACATGGCTTGAGCAATGGTGCAGGAGGGAGGGATTCAAATTCCTGGGACATTGGAATGGGTTCTGGGGGAGGTGGGACCAGTACAAACCAGACGGTCTGCACCTGGGCAGGACTGGAACCAATGTCCTAGGGGGAGTGTTTGCTAGTGCTGTTGGGGAGGTGTTAAACTAATATGGCAGGGGGATGGGAACCTATGCAGGGAGACAGAGGGAAGTAAAATGGGGGCAGAAGCAAAGTAAAAGTGGAGGGCAGAGAAACCCAAGGAAAAAATCAAAAAGGGCCACATTACAGCAAAATTCTAAAGGGGCAAAGTATGTTAAAAAGACAAGCCTAAAGGCTCTGTGCCTTAATGCGAGGAGTATTCGTAGGTGGAAGAATTAACTGCGCAGGCAGCTATGAACTAATATGATATAATTGGGATTACGGAGACATGGCTCCAGGGTGCCCAAGGCTGGGAAATCAACATCCAGGGGTATTCAACATTCAGGAAGGATAGACAGAAAGGAAAAGGAGGTGGGGTAGTGTTGCTGATTAAAGAGGAAATTTACGCAACAGTAAGGAAGGACATTAGCTTGGATGATGTGGAATCTGTATGGTTAGAGCTGCGGAATACCAAAGGGGAGACAACACGCTAGTGGGAATTGTGTACAGACCACCAAACATAGAAACATAGAAAATAGGTGCAGGAGTAGGCCATTCGGCCCTTCGAGCCTGCACCGCCATTCAATAAGATCATGGCTGATCATTCCCTCAGTAACCCTTTCCTGCTTTCTATCCATACCCCGTGATCCCTTTAGCCGTAAGGGCCATATCGAACTCCCTCTTGAATATATCCAATGAACTGGCATCAACAACTCTCTGCGGCAGGGAATTCCACAGGTTAACAACTCTCTGAGTGAAGAAGTTTCTCCTCATCTCAGTCCTAAATGGCTTACACCTTATCCTAAGACTATGTCCCCTGGTTCTGGACTTCCCCAACATCGGGAACATTCTTCCCGCATCTAACCTGTCCAGTCCCGTCAGAATCTTATACATTTCAATGAGATCCCCTCTCATCCTTCTAAACTCCGGTGAATAAAGGTCCAGTTGATCCAGTCTCTCCTCATATGACAGTCCAGCCATCCCTGGAATAAGTCTGGGGAACCTTCGCTGCACTCCCTCAATAGCAAGAACGTCCTTCCTCGGATTAGGAGACCAAAACTGAACACAATATTCCAGGTGAGGCCTCAGTAAGGCCCTGTACAACTGCAGTAATACCTCCCTGCTTGTATACTCAGATCCCCTAGCTATGACGGCCAACATACCATTTGCCTTCTTCACCACCTGTTGTACCTGCATGCCAACCTTAAATGACTGATGAACCATGACACCCAGGTCTCGTTGCACCTCCCCTTTTCCTAATCTGCTGCCATTCAGATAATATTCTGCCTTTGTGTTTTTGCCCCCAAAATGGATAACCTTACATTTATCTACATTATACTGCATCTGCCGTGCATTTGCCCACTCACCTAACCTGTCCAAGTCACCCTGCAGCCTCTTAGCATCCCCCTCACAGCTCACACCACTACTCAGCTTAGTGTCATCTGCAAACTTGGAGATATTACACTCAATTCCTTCATCCAAATCGTTAATGTATATTGTAAAGAGCTGGGGTCCCAGCACTGAGCCCTGCGGCACTCCACTAGTCACTGCCTGCCATTCTGAAAAGGACCCATTTATCCCAACTCTCTGCTTCCTGTTTGCCAACCAGTTCTCTATCCACATCAGTACATTACCCCCAATACCATGCGCTTTGACTTTACACACCAATCTCTTGTGTGGGACCTTGTCAAAAGCCTTTTGAAAGTCCAAATACATCACATCCACTGGTTCTCCCTTGTCCACTCTGCTAGTTATATCCTCAAAAAATTCCAGAAGATTCGTCAAGCATGATTTCCCTTTCATAAATCCATGCGAACTTAGACCGATCCTGTCACTGCTTTCCAAATGCACTGCTATTTCATCCTTAATGATTGATTCCAACATTTTCCCCCTCTACTGATGTCAGGCTAACCGGTCTATAATTACCCGTTTTCTCTCTGCCTCCTTTTTTAAAAAGTGGTGTTACATTAGCTGCCTTCCAGTCCATAGGTACTGATCCAGAGTCGATAGACTGTTGGAAGATAATCACCAATGCATCCACTATTTCTAGGGCCACTTCCTTAAGTACTCTGGGATGCAGACTATCAGGCCCCGGGGATTTATCAGCCTTCAATCCCATCAATTTCCCTAACACAATTTCCTGCCTAATAAGGATATCCTTCAGTTCCTCCTTCTCACAAGACCCACTGTCCCCTAGTACATTCGGAAGGTTATTCGTGTCTTCCTTCGTGAAGACAGAACCGAAGTATTTGTTCAATTAGTCTGCCATTTCTTTGTTCCGCATTATAAATTCACCTGAATCCGATTGTAAGGAGCCTACATTTGTCTTCACTAATCTTTTTCTCTTCACATATTTGTAGAAGCTTTTGCAATCAGTTTCTATGTTCCCTGCAAGTTTCCTCTTGTATTCTATTTTTCCCCTTTTAATTAAACCCTTAGTCCTCCTCTGTTGAAATCTAACTTTCTCCCAGTCCTCAAGTTTGTTACTTTTTCTAGCAAATTTATATGCCTCTTCCTTGGTTTTAACACTATCCTTAACTTCCTTTATTAGCCACGGTTGAGCCACCTTCCCCGTTTTATTTTTATTCCAGACAGTGATGTAAAATTGCTGAAGTTCATACATGTGATCTTTAAATGTTTGCTATTGCTTTTCCACCGTCAACCCTTTAAGTATCCTTTGTCAGTCTATTCGAGCAAATTGACGCCTCATACCATCGAAGTTACCTTTCCTTAAGTTAAGTTTCTGAATTAACTGTGTCACTCTCCATCTTAAAAAGGAATTCTACCATGTTATGGTCACTCTTCCCCAAGGGGCTTCGCACAACAAGATTGCTAATTAGTCCCTTCTCATTACACATCACCCAGTCTAGGATGGCCAGCTCTCTAGTTGGTTCCTCGACATATTGGTCGAGAAAACCATCCCTAATACACTCCAGGAAATCCTCCTCCACCGCATTGCTACCAGTTTGGTTAGCCCAATCAATATGTAGATTAAAGTCGCCCATGATAACTGCTGTACCTTTATTACACACGTCCCTTATTTCTTGTTTGATGTTGTCCCCAACCTCACTACTACTGTTTGGTGGTCTGTACACAACTCCCACTCGCGTTTTCTGCCCTTTGGTATTCCGCAGCTCCAACCACACTGATTCCACATCATCCAGGCTAATATCCCTCCTTACTATTGCATTCATTTCCTCTTTAACCAGCAATGCTACCCGGCCTCCTTTTCCTCTCTGCCTATCCTTCCTAAATGTTGAATACCCCTGGATGTTGAGTTCCCAGTCTTGGTCACCCTGGAGCCATGTCTCCGTGATGCCAATTACATCATACCCATTAACTGCTGTCTGCGCACTTAATTCGTTCACCTTATTCTGAATACTCCTCGCATTGAGGTACAGAGCCTTCAGGCTTGTCTTTTTATCACACTTTGCCCCTTTAGAAATTGGCTGTAATGTGGCCCTTTTTGTTTTTTGCCTTGGGTTTCTCTGCCCTCCACTTTTACTATTATTCTTTCTATCTTTTGCTTCTGCCCCCATTTTATTTCCCTCTGTCTCCCTGCATAGGATCCCATCCCTCTACCATATTAGTTTAACTCCCTCCCAACAGCACTAGCAAACACTCCGCCCAGAACATTGGTTCCGGTCCCGCCCAGGTGCAGACTGTCTGGGTTGTACTGGTCCCACCTCCCCCAGAACAGTAGTAGTAAGGTTGGGGACAAGCATCAAACAAGAAATTCGGGATGCATGCAATAAAGGTACATAGAAACATAGAAACATAGAAAATAGATGCAGGAGTAGGCCATTCGGCCCTTTGAGCCTGCACCACCATTCAATGAGTTCATGGCTCCACATGCAACTTCATTACCCCATTCCTGCTTTCTCGCCATACCCCTTGATCCCCCTAGTAGTAACGACTACATCTAACTCCTTCTTGAATATATTGAATATATTTAGTGAATTATCATGGGCGACTTTAATTTACATATAGATTGGGCTAGCCAAACTGGTAGCAATACGGT
The DNA here is from genome assembly GCF_044704955.1 of Pristiophorus japonicus. NCBI lineage: Eukaryota > Metazoa > Chordata > Chondrichthyes > Pristiophoridae > Pristiophorus > Pristiophorus japonicus. The sequence goes on along the minus strand of NC_091977.1, from coordinate 380,664,448 downwards.
GCAGGAGGATTTCCTGGAGTGTATTAGGGATGGTTTTCAAGACCAATATGTCGAGGAACCAACTAGAGGGCTGGCCATCCTAGACTGGGTGATGTGTAATGAGAAAGGACGAATTAGCAATCTTGTTGTGTGAGGCTCCTTGGGGAAGAGTGACCATAATATGGTAGAATTCTTTATTAAGATGGAGAGTGACACAGTTAATTTAGAGACTAGGGTCCTGAACTTAAGGAAAGGTAACTTCGATGGTATGAGGCGCGAATTGGCTAGAATACACTGGCGAATGATACTTAAAGGGTTGACGGTGGATAGGCAATGGCAAACATTTAAAGATCACATGGATGAACTTCAACAATTGTACATCCCTGTCTGGAGTAAAAATAAAACAAGGAAGGTGGCTCAACCGTGGCTAACAAGGGAAATTAGGGATAGTGTTAAATCCAAGGAAGAGGCATATAAATTGGCCAGAAAAAGCAGCAAACCTGAGGACTGGAAGAAATGTAGAATTAAGCAGAGGAGGGCAAATGGTTTAATTAGGATGGGCAAAATAGAGAATGAGAGGAAGCTTTCTGAGAACATAAAAACTGACTGCAAAAGCTTCTATAGATATGTGAAGAGAAAAAGATTAGTGAAGACAAATGTAGGTCCCTTGCAGTCAGAATCAGGTGAATTTATAATGGGGAACAAAGAAATGGCAGACCAATTGAACAAATACTTTGGTTCTGTCTTCATGAAGGAAGACACAAATAACCTTCCGGAAATACTAGGGGACCGAGGGTCTAGCGAGAAGGAGGAACTGAAGGAAATCCTTATTAGTCAGGAAAATGTGCTCGGGAAATTGATGGGATAGAAGGCCAATAAATCTCCACGGCCTGATAGTCTGCATCCCAGAGTACTTACGGAAGTGGCCCTAGAAATATTTGGATGCATTGGTGATTATTTTCCAACAGTCTATTGATTCTGGATCAGTTCCTATGGACTGGAGGGTAGCTAATGTAACACCACCTTTTAAAAAAGGAGGGAGAGAGAAAATGGGGAATTATAGACCGGTTAGCCTGACATCAGTAGTGGGGAAAATGTTGGAATCAATTATTAAAGATGAAATAGCAGTGCATTTGGAAAGCAGTGACAGGATCAGTCCAAGTCAGCATGGATTTATGAAAGGGAAATCATGCTTGACAAATCTTCGAGAATTTTTTGAGGATGTACCTAGTAGAGTGGACAAGGGGGAACCAATGGATGTGGTATATTTGGACTTTCAAAAGGTTTTTGACAAGATCCCACACAAGAGATTGGTGTGCAAAATTAATGCACATGTTATTGTGGGTAATGTATTGATGTGGATAGAGAACTGGTTGGCAGACAGGAAGCAGAGAGTCGGGATAAATGGGTCCTTTTCAGAATGGCAGGCAGTGACTAGTGGGGTGCCGCAGGGCTCAGTGCTGGGACCCTAGCTATTTACAATATACATCAATGATTTAGACGAAGGAATTGAGTGTAATATCTCCAAGTTTGCAGATGACACTAAGCTGGGTGGCGGCGTGAGCTGTGAGGAGGAGGCTAAGAGGCTGCAGGGTGACTTGGACAGGTTAGGTGAATGGGCAAATGCATTGCAGATGCAGTATAATGTGGATAAATGTGAGATTGTCCACTTTGGTGGCAAAAACATGAAGGCAGAATATTATCTGAATGATGGCAGATTAGGAAAAGGGGAGGTGCAACGAGACCTGGGTGTCATGGTACATCAGTTGTTGAAAGTTGGCATGCAGGTACAGCAGGCGGTGAAGAAGGTAAATGGCATGTTAGCCTTCATAGCTAGGGGATCTGAGTATAGGAGCAGGGAGGTCTCATTGCAATTGTACAGGGCCTTGGCGAGGCCTCACCTGGAATATTGTGCTCAGTTTTGGTCTCCTAATCTGAGGAAGGACGTTCTTGTTATTGAGGGAGTGCAGCGAAGGTTCACCAGATTGGTTCCCGGGAGGGCTGGACTGACATATGAGGGACTGGATCGACTGGGCCTATATTCACTGGACTTTAGAAGAATGAGAGAGTATCTCAGAGAAACATATAAAATTCTGATGGGACTGGACAGGTTAGATGCAGGAAGAATGTTCCCGATGTTGGGCAAGTCCAGAACGAAGAGTCACAGTCTAAGGATAAGGGGTAAGCCATTTAGGACCAAGATGAGGAGAAACTTCTTCACTCAAAGAGTTGTTAACCTGTGGAATTCTCTACCGCAGAGAGTTGTTGATGCCAGTTTGTTAGATATATTCAAGAGGGACTTAGATATGGCCCTTACGGCTAAGGGGATCAAGGGGTATGGAGAGAAAGCAAGAAAGGGGTACTGGGGGAATGATCAGCCATGATCTTATTGAATGGTGGTTCAGGCTCGAAGAACCGAATGGCCTACTCCTGCACCTATTTTCTATGTTTCTATGCCATGCTCTCCTTGATTTCCATGAGTGGCAGGGTCTGAGGCCGACCACCGGCTGTCCACACCTTATTATGAGACTTCTTTGCCTGCAAAGATGAAAATGGGAATGATTATAAGAGGTTCCATCTGCCCTTGTGGCACAGATAACCACCAAAGCATTTATATCATACTGTCTGAATGTCATAGAGTCCTCTGTTTAATGGCCTTGAAAGTTGCACATGGTTCATCAGAAGGACAAAAATCTAGCTTTTACACTGGTAAACCAGCGAATTCAGGCCCATAATCACTGCAAGTTTAGTGAGTGATCATCGTCATCATCATAGGCTGTCCCTTAGAATTGAGGAAGACTTGCTTCCACTCTAAAAATGAGTCCTGAGGTGGTTGAACAGTCCAATATGAGAACCACAGTCCTTGTCACAGGTGGAGCAGATAGTCGTTGAGGGAAAGGGTGGGTGGGACTGCTTTGCCGCACGCTCTTTCCACTGCCTGCGTTTGATTTCTGCATGCTCTCACCGATGAGACTCGAGGTGCTCAGCACCCTCCCGGATGCACTTCCTCCACTTAGAGCGGTCTTTGGCTAGGGACTCCCAGGTGATTGAGTGATAATCAGCAGTTGATTAACAGGCAATTTTTTTATTTCCTTTCTCTTTCTATCGCAGTTTCTCTGCTTCTCATCAACTCTTTTTGTTGCCTTATGTCTTTGTTTGTTTTGTGGTTTGCTTATACTGCAACTATAACATGACTGCAAATCCAACATTGCTTTGCAGCAATGCTAAAGTTCCATTACAAATCAAGACTCGAGGCCAAACAATTCTCAGAAAAAAAAACGGCATGCCACTCCCTAGGGCGAGGTTCTCTCACGCCAGTTGGGCTCGACAATACATTAACTATAGCTTCAGTGTAAAGTTAAACCGGATTTAAAAAGTCCCTCAAGCCTACTTAGAATTAACTTCAATGTTTAGAGATTGCAGATGCTGCCATCTGCACTCTCTGAACATTTAAATTCTAACTACTGGCAGAAGAACTCTGCATATGTGGGTAACCATAGAAACAGAAGGAGGCCATTCAACCATTGAAGACTGTTCCACCATTCAATCAGATCATGCCTGATCTGTATCTTAACTGAACTTACCCGCCTTGGTTCCATTTCCCTTAATACTCTTGGCTAACAAAAATCTATCAGCCTCAATTTTGAACTTTTCAACAGCTTTTTGGCAGAGAGAGTTCCAGATTTCCACTACCTTTTTTGTGAAGACATGCTTCCTAACATTACCCCTGAATGACCTAGCTCTAAAATCATAGAATCATAGAAATTTACGTCACAGAAGGAGGCCATTCAGCCCATTGTATCTGTGCCGGCCAACAAAGAGTTATCCAGCCTAATCCCACTTTCCAGCTCTTGGTCTGTAGCCTTGTAACTTACGGCACTTCAAGTGCATAACCAAGTACTTTTTAAATGTGATGAGGGTTTCTGCCTCTACCACCCTTTCAGACAGTGAGTTCCACACCCCCACCACCCACTGGCCGAAAAAAGTTCTCAACTCCCCTCTAATCTTTCTACCAATTATTTTAAATCTATGCCCACTGGATATAAATCTCTCTGCTAAGAAAAATTGGTCCTTTCTATCCACTTTATCTATGCCACTCATAATTTTATACACCTCAATAATTCTCCCCTCTGTTCCAAAGAAAACAACCTCAGCCTATCCAGTCTTATTACTTCACACTTTTCCGGCTTGAATTCCAGTTGCCACTTTTCTTCTTACCTGTAGTCTACAGCTTTCTTCCTCACTATCAACCACACGGCCAATTTTTGTATCACCTGCAAACTTCTTAATCATGCCCCCTACATTGAAATCTAAATCATTGATATATACCACAAAGAGCAAGGGACCCAATACTGAGTCTCGTGGAATCCCACTGGAAACAGCCTTCCAATCACAAAAACACCCGTCGACCATTGCTTCCTGTTACTGAGCCAATTATGGATCCAACTTGCCACTTTCCCTTGGATCCCATGGACGTTTTTACCTTTTTGACCAACTTGCCACGTGGGACCTTGTCAAAGGCCTTGCTAAAATTCATGCAGACTACATCAAATGCCTCATCTACCTTCCTCATTACCTCCTCAAAAAATTCAATCAAGTTAGTCAGACACAACCTTCCCTTAATAAATCCATGCTGACTGTCGTTGATTAATCCGTGACTTTCTAAATGATGATTTATACTGTCCCTCAAGAGATTTTTCCAATAATTTTCCCAGCACCGAGGTTAGGTTGACTGGCCTGTAATTACTAGGTCTATCCCTTTCTCTCTTATTAAACAATGGCACAATGTAAGCTGTCCTCCAGTCCGCCGGCAGCAGGTCAGTAGCCAGAGAGGGTGGAAAATGATGGTCAGGCGATTTATCTACGGGCCTGGCGATTTATCTACTTTCAAAGATGCTAAACCTCTTAATACTTCCTCTCTCTCTCTATGTTTATCTCATCGAACATTTCACACTCCTCCTTAACTGCAATGTCTGTATCGTCCCCTTCTTCTGTAAAGACAGAAGCAAAGTATTTGTTAATACAGGATGTGCATTCAACGGGAATGAGGTGCACTGCCATGCTTCTATTTATTAGACTACTAACTAAACTGCATAGTTTAATGCACTGCCCTAACTTAGAGATAAAAGAGACAACATTATTTACTCAAGTTTAGCAAGAACCACTGAGATGCTAAATACAAAGGGAGAGAAATTCCCTACCTTAGCGCCACCAGTTAAGCATTAAGTGAAGAAGCAGTGGCAGCAGCTCTTTCTCTAGCTGGTTGTTGGTCCTGCGCGTCCTCCATCTTGGATGTCCCGGTAGCGCTGGTTTTCCGAGGTAGTGCCCTGCAACAAAATAAATGGCGGCGTTGTGACGGCAATTGACATGCAATGCCAACTTAACGTCACAACTGTGAACTTTGACCCTAGTGCTGAATTCAGCGCTGGGTCCTAAGCACGCCAGGTAAACCGAGCATGCAAGTAGCTGACAGGCACCGTCATCACCTCTTAAAGGGATGCACACATCTTTCAGGTAAGTTTGCATTTATGCTTTTGGACTGGGTTTTTAAAAATGTTATTGAAGTAGTGGCTTGCTGCAATAAGAACATAAGAACATAAGAAATAGGAGCAGGAGTAGGCCATACGGCCCCTAGAGCCTGCTCCGCCATTTAATACGATCATGGCTGATCCAATCATGGACTCAGGTCCACTTCCCTGCCCACTCTCCATAACCCCTTATCCCCTTATCGTTTAAGAAGCTGTCTAATTCAGTCTTAAATTTATTCAATGTCCCATTTTCCACAGCTCTCTGAGGCAGTGAATTCCACAGACCTACAACCCTATGAGAGAAGAAATTTCTCCTCTTCTCAGTTTTAAATGGGCGGCCCCTTATTCTAAGATTACCCCTTTCAGTGGAAATATCCTCTCTGCATCCACCCTGTCAACCCCCCTCGTAATCTTATACGTTTCAATAAGATCACCTCTCATTCTTCTGAATTCCAATGAGTAGAAGCCCAACCTACTCAACCTTTCCTCATAAGTTAACACTTTCATCTCCAGAATCAACCTAGTGAACCTTCTCTGAACTGCCTCCAAAGCAAGTATATCCTTTCTTAAATATGGAGACCAAAATTGAACGCAATATTCCAGGTGTGGCCTCACCTGGTAGGGAATTTCTCTCCCTTTGTATTTAGCATCTCAGTGGTTCTTGCTAAACTTGAGTAAATAATGTTGTCTCTTTTATCTCTAAGTTAGGGCAGTGCATAAATGTAGCAAGACTTCCTTGCTTTTATATTCCATCCCCTTTGCAATAAAGGCCAAGATTCCATTGGCCTTCCTGATCACTTGTACCTGCATACTAACCTTTTGTGTTTCATGCACAAGTACCCCCAGGTCCCGCTGTACTCCAGCATTTTGCAATCTTTCTCCATTTAAATAATAACTTGCTCTTTGATTTTTTTTCTGCCAAAGTGCATTACTTCACACTTTCCAACATTATACTCCACCTGCCAAATTTTTGCCCACTCACTTAGCCTGTGTAAGTCCTTTTGCAGATTTTTTGTGTCCTCCTCACACATTGCTTTTCCTCCCATCTTTATATCATCAGCAAATTTGGCTATGTTACACTCGGTCCCTTCCTCCAAGTCGTTAATATAGATTGTAAATAGTTGGGGTCCCAGCAGTGATCCTTGTGGCACCCCACTTGTTAGTGATTGCCAACCCGAGAATGAACCATTTATCCCTACTCACTGTTTTCTGTTCGTTAGCCAATCCTCTATCCATGCTAATTTATTACCCCCAACCCCATGAACTTTTATCTTGTGCAGTAACCTTTTATGTGGCACCTTGTCAAATGCCTTCTGGAAGTCCAAATACACCACATCCACCGGTTCCTCTTTATCGACCCTGTTTATTACATCCTCAAAAAATTCTAGCAAATTTGTCAAACATGAATTCCCCTTCATAAATCCATGCTGACTCTGCCTGAATAGATGTTAAAAGTTTTTTTCAAGTGTGTAGGGAGAGCTGCTGGACATTTTCAAGGTCTCATATGAAAAGGGAAGGCCTCTGAAAAGACAGAAAATGCTAGAAAACTCAGCAGGTCAGGCAGCATCCGTGGAGATAGAAACAGAGTTCACATCTCAGATTGAGATGCTGCCTGACCTGCTGAGTATTTCCAGCATTTTCTCTCTTCGAGGCCTCATAAGCCAAAGGAAGGATGAACCCAGATAGCCCCTTTCAGGCCAGGATATCTGGGATGGAATCATCCGCCTATGGTCCCAGTGACCACAACCCAAATTCCCCTTTCAACATTAGCCCCACATCCTCTGTTACTGACCATCACAGTGTCCCCTTGGCCATGATGCGGAAATAAAAGCACCACAAAGCAAACTTTCCAATCCAACTTTATACAGCTATTCATCAAACATGACATCAAGAAATGAACTCATCCACCCTTATGCATTCTCTTATCACCAACCCCAATGTGAATTTTTCAACGGTAGCGCTGCAGCCATTTTCGGCGGCTATTAACTCAAGTTGCCAGTGACACTGGCAATTCTGTTGGTGCACACGAATTTCCCCCCAAAGAACCTAAATATTTGATATCTACAGGAAAATTGGGTACCACCTCATTGAGGGCAGTACCACTCATGAGGCGCAAGACTTTGTGGCAGTCGCAGAAGTCTCGCCTCTCATGAGAAATTGGGGTTACCATTCCCAAAAGGAAGTGCAGCGCTAAATCAAGTGCTCCACTTCCTTTCTGGGGCGGTAGTGGGACGGATGCCTCAGGAGCGGGGCACAACACTATGCACTGGGCTGCGTAGCTGGAGGGGCTGGGGTCCAAGCTGCACACTCTGCAGAATAAAAAGGGTCCTACCTGGACCACTGGGGAGCGGGGGTGCCACGCCAACAGCCCAGCACTCAAACAGAGTGCCGGGCTGACCAATCGTGGCACGGACCCCGATTCCAAAGCGCCAACGGGGCGCACAAAAAAACCAACAGCACACCTCTCCTTTAACATTTGCCCCGCGAGCAGCCAGCCGTCTGAAGCTGTCACTGTCATCGCCCGGCGCAGCTTCAGAGGGCGATACCCAAATTAGAGTCTGGGGCACAGCGGAGCGGGCCACAATGGGTTACCACCGTCGCTAACCTCTCACCGAGCAAGAGTCGTTAGCGGCGCCGCACCCGGTCGCAAAGTAGTATGTGCCTCGGGGGCACAACAGGAGGCGCAAATGACCCAAATTTCTCCCCCCTAGATTCTTAACTTAAGAGTCCTCCTTTTGAATTGGACTTGAGAAACTGCCTTCCTCATCTCTACCGAATTTCTACTGTCGCCAAATTCTTCCACTCTGTTTGCAATCCACTCTGATTGCGATTCACCCACCTCCGTCTCCAAGCTCTATGCTCAAGCTCTCTAATTTTAAGGTTATGTCCCTTTTTTCTGGACTTCCACACCAGAGGAAACAATTTCTCTCTATCCACTCTATCAACTCCTTTAATCATCTTAAACAACTCAACCATGCCTATACTTTGAGATTTTTCCTGGGTAGGGCAGCAGCAATTCCATCCAGGTAATATGGAGCTAGTAACTACAGTAGAAATATAACATTAGTCTCTCCTTCTCTAATTGTCTCATACAATTCTTCATTATCATCTCTGAATCCATTTGATTCTGACAGTTTGTCTTACTTTCTTTTTCCCTCGCTCCTTCCCTCAGTCACCTATCTTTTGTGTCTCCAGCGCCTTTCACAATCTCGGGACAGCCCAGGGTGCTACACAGCCAGTCAAGTACTTTTTAAATGCAGTCACTATTGTAATGTAGGGAAATATGGGTAGCCAATTTGCACACAGCAATGTCCCACAAATGAGATAACTGACCAGAGAATCATTTTTTGTCCATGATGGTTGAGGATGAATGTTGGCCAGGCACTGGGACAAATCTCCTGCTCTTCTTCAAAAAGTGCCAAGGGGTCTTTTACAGCAGACAGATCCTTGGTTTAACATCTCATCCACAAGGCATCAGCTGTAACAGTGCACACTTTCTCACGACTGCACTAAAGTGGCAGTCTGGATTAGGTACTCAAGTTTCTGGAGAAAGGGCCTGAACCCACAACCTTCTGATTCAGATGGAAGAGTGCTAACATTGAACCAGTGCTGTACATTACTCAGATACTTTCTCTTTCTCTCTGTTTATATATCTCTCCCTTTTCTAGCTGTATGTCTCTTTTCCCTCTTTTTCTTTTTGCCTCCTATTCTGTATGCTTCTCAGAAACATGTTTTCTCCTTTTCTTTCTATATGTCTCTTGCTTATACTTTCTATCCTTTTCCACTCACTTCCCATGTAGACCTGGTGCCAGATTTGAGTCTCAAACTATGTGACAATTGCAAAAATTAACTTATATGCCAATAGCTATCAAGGAGGGAATAGGGAACTGAGGCCGGGAGCTGTAAAAAAACAAAGGCTGGACAAGGAGGGAGGCTCAGGGGGAGAGTGTGTGGGAAATTACAGCATGGGAAGGAGTGTGGGGCAAGGGCTTGAGCTGGGATACAGTACTAATTATGTGACCTAAGCTGCTGTAAACACTTTATTACTTCATGTTTTAATTTTGATAATGAAGAAAAAAATGTGGGCCTTGTAATAGATGCACAGGTGCTGAGGACAAATAAAGGTCCAGCAGTCATTTTTTTGGTGTAAATCATATCCTTGGCCATTTTGGTACAGCATATACAGTGGAGCCTTTATACACTGAATGACAATACAAAAGTTTGATTTTAAAATAAAACTAACTGCCAATCTCACTCATTGTTTACCTCAAGAAAGATCCATACAGGAATTATGCATGCGGTTTATTCATAAAAATGACAAAAGATTAAATATGCCTTTTTCCGGAGGGAGAGGATTATTTGCAGCTGTGCTTTCTTTAAAAAGCACAAATTATATTTGTATAACTTATCCATTCCTGATATTAGCTATTTGTCTGAACATTTGAAGTAAACCATGCCACCTCACATTCAGTGATGTACTGTTGGCTTTGCACTGAGGCTATCCAAGTGGGAAGCAAGCTTGAATTAGGGCAGAAAGTTGTGAAGTGTGACTGAAGGCTAGAATGTGGTTAAGGCCTGAGGACAGGATGCTTCATCATCATAGGCAGTCCCTTGGAATCGAGGAAGACTTGCTACCACTATTAGAATGAGTCCTTAAGTGGCTGAACAGTCCAATACGAGAGCCACAGTCCCTGCTAGAGGTGGGACAGATAGTCATTGAGGGTAAGGGAGGGTGGGACAGGTTTGCCGCAGGTTCTGTCCACTGCCTGCACTTGTTTTCTGCATGCACTCGCCGATGAGACGCGAGGTGCTCAGCGCCCGACCGGATGCACTTCCTCCACTTTGGTCAGGGACTCCCAGGTGTCGGTGGGGATGTTGCACTTTATCAGGGAGACTTTGAGTGAGTTCTTGTAATGTTTCCTCTGTCCACCATTGGCTCATTTGCCATAAAGGAGTTCCGAGTAGAGTGCTTGCTTTGGGAGTCTTATGTCTGGCATGCGGACAATGTGGCCTGCCCAGTGGAGCTGATCAAGTGTGGTCAGTGCTTCACTGCTGGGGATGTTGGCCTGGATGAGGACACTGATGTTGGTGCTTTTGTCCTCCCAGGGGATTTGTAGGATCTTGCAAAGGCATCGTTGGTGGTATTTCTCCAGTGACTTGAGGTGTTTACTATACATGGTCCATGTCTCTGAGCCATACAGGACAGCAGGTATTAAGACCATGAGCTTGGTGGTAGATTTGAGGGCTTGGTCTTCAAACACTCTTTTCCTCAGGCAGGCGAAGGGCATGCTGGCACACTGGAGGCAGTGTTGAATCTCCTCATCAAAGTCTGCTTTTGTTGATAAGAGGCTCCCGAGGTATGGGAAATGGTCCACATTGTCCAGCCGTGCCATGGATCTTGATGACTGGGGACAGTGCTGTGCAGCGAGGATCTTTGTCTTATGGTTGTTTAGCATAAAGCCCATGCTTTCCTATGCCTCAGTAAATATGTTGACTATTTCCTGGAGTTCAGCCTCAGAATGTGTGCAGACGCAGGTGTTCTCCGTGTACTGTAGCTCGATGACAGAGGTTGGGGTGGTCTTGGACCAGGCCTGCAGATGGCAAAGGTTGAACAGCTTCCCACTGATTCTGTAGTTTAGTTCCACTCCAGCGGGGAGCTTGTTGACTGTGAGGTAGAGCATGGCAGCGAGGAAGATTGAGAAGAGGGTCGGGGCAATGACGTAGCCATGTTTGACCCCGGTCCGGACGTGGATTGGGTCTGTAATGTATCCATTGGTAAGGATCATGGCCTATATATTGTCGTGGAGCAGGCGGAGGATGTTGACGAACTTTTGGGGGCATCCGAAATGGAGGAGGACGCTCCATAGGCCCTCACGGTTGACAGTGTCAAAGGCCTTTGTAAGGTCGAAGAAGGCTATGTATAAGGGCTGGTGCTGCTCCCTGCATTTTTCCTGCAGCTGTCGCACTGCAAAGGTCATGTCTGTTGTGCCCCGTGGGGGACGAAATCCACATTGTGCCTCCGGGAGGAGCTTCTTGGCCACAGGAAGAAGATGGTTGAGGAGGACTCTAGCGACAACTTTCCCAGTGGCTGATAGCAGGGAGATTCCGCTGTAGTTGTCGCAGTCGGACTTGCCCCCTTTTTAAAAGATGGTCACGATCACTGCATCTCTGAGATCTCCCGGCATGCTCTCCTCCCTTCAGATGAGAGAGATGAGGTCATGTATCCGCGCCAACAGTGCCTCTCCGCCATATTTTAGTGCCTCAGCAGGGATTCCATCCACTCCTGTAGCCTTGTTGCTCTTGAGCTGCCTTATGGCTTTTCCTACCTCGTGCGGCATTGGGGTTTCACTGAGGTGGTGGTGGGTCACATGCTGCGGGATGGAATCGAGAACACTTGAGTCAAAGGCAGAGTCTCAATTGAGGAGATCTTCGAAGTGCTCCTTCCAGCGGGTCCTGACTGCCTTGGGGTCCTTGATGAGTGTTTCCCCATTCTTGGCCAGCAGTGGGGTGGGGGCTTGGGAGTTTGGACCGTAGGTGGCCTCGAGTGAGATGAAGAATCCTCGCACATCATGGCTGTCAGCCAGTTGTTGTATCTCCTGTGCTTTCTCCATCCACCACCTGTTCTTTCGGTCCCGGGTTTTTTGTTGGACCTCAGCCTTGAGCCGCCTGTAATGTTGCTTTGCTGCTCCCGAGTTGGGTTGTTGCTTAAGGCTCAGAAATGCTCTGCACTTGCGATTTATTAGTTCTTGGATCTCCTGATCATTCTCATCAAACCAGTCCTGGTGTTTTCTGGTTGAGTGACCAAGCGTCTCTTCAATGCACTGGTTATGGCTGTGGGCATTCTGCATCTCAGGGTCATCAAGGCATGCCAGGTTAGCTGTGAGGTGCTGGTTGTTTAGGGCTCTCTTAGCAGGGTCTTTAAGTGCCCCGGCATTGACTTTTTTGCGGCACTGCTTCTGCTCTCCCCTCCGCTTTGGGGCTATGTTGATGTCGATGATGGACATCAACATAGGTATTGAAAGAAATAGGTGAGGAAATTCCAGATGTATGAGTCATGATTTTTCAAAGCTGTCTGCATTCTGGAATTGTGCCTTTAGATTGGATAATTGCAAATATCGCTCTAGAAAACTACAAACCTGTCAGTTTAGCATCAGTTGTGCGAAAATTACTGGAACCTAGCATCAGATACAGCGGGGCTGAAATTTAGTTGCTAATTCCAGCTGATAACGCTGGCGGCAGGTGTTGACCGGCCAGCAGCGGCTTCACGGCCACGTTGACGCCTGGTGCAAAATTTGTTTTTGGCTTTTCAAGGGCATAAAGAATTGCCGCCCCGCCAACTACCACCATGGAAACCATGACGTCTCGCCAAATTCACTTTTGCTGCCTCACTTATCGGCTGGCGGCCAACACGCCACAAAAAGTTTCTGTTCACAAGGTGGATTAGGATTCTGGGGCGGCATTTAAATGGAGTTGCAGCCGAGGCACAGAGGTTGCGGTCAGTGCAGCGTTTGGTCGTCGCACAGTGCGTACGTGTGAGCGTGCTGTGTCTGCTGATTACTCAGTTTGACTACTAGGATTGGTGGGCTTCAGGTCGTTGACATTGCCAACTTGTATCTTGCTATTACCTCTGCAACTCAATGGGGACAGTGATGGCACACCACATCGTCCTGCGGCAAAGATTTCAAAAATCTAAAATTTATTTATTTAACAGAAAAACCATAGTGTGCTGTAAAATAACACAACATAATACCATAATCTTCAGCAAATAATCAAACCCACAAGACCCTTTCAAACATTCCCTGCGACATCCAAGTGCAACGTTTTACATGAGTTAATTTTCCAACAAGGTGGCGATTATCAAACAATTGTTTGCTGGTTCATCCAAAATGAAACTATTTGCATGAGTTCAGATTTAAACAAGGTTTAACAAGGCCGGCATCTGTGGCCATCATCCCCAAGTTGTTCAATGGGTTTTGCTGAGTGCTTTCCCACCTCTTCCCTTCTCCCCTTCCCATGCCTACTGCTCCTCCTGAATGGGGTCTCAGGGTCGGCAGCAAGGCCAGTAGTCAGTTGCTCACTTTGAGCCGCTGCCACAAAAGATGGCCTAGCAGGACGTTCCGCATCACCTCGGGCCCTGCAAGGCCCAGCTGTGGACTGCATCACCTCAGCATGGGCGGCAGCACTCTGATGTGGATGGGTTGCAGAGAGCGGCAGGGAAAAAGGTAGAATTATGTTGTCTTGAGAGAGGACATCAGGTTCCAACAGGCCCGCCATGCAGCTACTCCCCCGGGGCAGAGCCTCAGCTTCTGCAGCTATCTGGGGGAGCCCAGATTGCTGCCCTGCTTCAGCAATGTGAGTGAGGTCCCTGTTGAAATGATGGGGCCCCAGACACGATGGCAGCGGTCAGTGCATCCGTGGCATCAATTTGCCTCTCAATTAACACAGACTGCAACTGCAGCACACCACAGAGCTGATTGATGCCACCATGCACTGACGACATTACATTATGCAGGCCTTCAATAGCGTCGGCATGGTGCTCAATGGCTACTGTAACGTCAGCCATAGCCTTTGCGACCATGTCTGAGACCCATGGTCACTTGTTGTTTCCGACATCCATTGATCTCTACCAAGGATGGGCTCGGTGGGCTGCTGAGAGGTGGACTCCTCCATCCTCACAACTAGTGCACCGATACTCTTGGGCAACCTTGCCAGTGCAATCAGCAGATCGCGGTGCACCCACAATGATAATCTTGCGAAAACCCATAATTCGGCCTCATCATCAGGGTACTGCTGAGCATCACTCAGGTATGCACTCTCCCTCCGGACTTCCATTATGTTCCTGCAGGCCATTGGGGCCCGGAGCATCACCTCCGACCACGCCTACCACCCGAAAGTTGCCGGCCCCACTCTCTGAGTCTGCTGCCTCCTGTGTGACGTCCTAGAGGTGTCTACCTCCTCCTCCTATGCAACATCTCCCACAGTCAAAGGTTGATGTGCAGACTCCGGTCTGTCTGGTTGATCATCTGAAAGCACAAAGCCAGAGATGAGTGGTTACCTGCAGGGGAGGGGGCCAGGACCGGAAAAGACATTTGGAAATGCCAGTTTCATGGAAAGAGCTGAAGGATTGTGGTGTCAAGGCTAAATGGCCTGCTAAATGGCTTGCTAAACACTACAAAGGAACTCAATATATCGACACTGTCCAAAGAGGGTTCAGCCTCGCCTACCGCCATCACGCCAAATTGAGAGCCAATTAGGGGTGCGATGTATTCCTCCAATGCACTGAGGGGATGGAGGTCAGGGACCTCTCCTCCAGTCCTCATCAGCTCCCTTTCATTGTGGGCAAGCTTGTCCTGCAAGATTAAAGAGAACGTCAGAGCTGGTGTCCTTCTATTGGTCTGTCCCAAATGCCTTACGTAGTTGAGTACATGTTACTGTATGAGAGTCTTCACAGGTTGAGGAAACTTAGATAAGCTACGTGTTCTTGGTTTGCAAATGCTTGAACGAGGGGGCTGGGACCTAACAGTAATGGTGAGGTTACCATCTTCTACATGCATATGAAGAGTGAGGAGGTAACAAGATGAGGGGTGGGTGTGAAGAACGGATGAGGAAGGTTACCAGTGCTTGCAGGCCCTTGGAGTGGCTGAGGCTGCAAATGCTAAAATTGCATCTCACCTCACCCAGGTAAAGTATGGGGCCCGACACACTCACATGGAGCACAGACTGCACATTGAGTTGACAGCATGGCATGGTCAGGTTAATGTCGTTCCACTTCTTGCAGCATTGAGTGGCTGTCCTGTGCACCGTGTCACTCGCTGACACTCTTTCAGCCACTTCCCTCCATAGGTGTTGAATGACCTGCGGCTGTGGCCTCCTCCCAGCCTCTGTTCTCAATAGTTCCCGACGCCTCTCCAGGGGCTGAAGGAGTGCATCGATGGCAGCGTCCGAGAAGCGGTGAGCATGCTGGCGGTGCTGCTGCTGCATCTGCCATCTTCACAGTCTGACTGATTGCGTAGGAAGCGAATATAACGACGAGGCAGTGAGGCGCCCAATCACCGCCTAAATTGAATGCAGGTGGCGCAGCTCCAAATCTGCTCAATGCATTGGCCGTAAGTGGCAAATCATTCACTGAAAAACATGGCAAACGTGGTAATTTTGTAAAAATTGCTGTTGTTGCTGCCTCACTTAACGGCCCACTTAACGCCATCTACAGCCTCCAGAGTAGTGTGCAAATCCTGGATTTAAAGCTGCAATCCACTTTTCAGGCGGCAAAACTGAATTTTGCGGTTCTATGCAGCAAATGCCGCTTGCCGTTAAAATCTGCGCTCAGCTGGTGTCACCGACTCAAAATCGGTGATACCGAATTTCAACCCCAGAGTATCTTAGCACTTGGACAAATATGAGTTGACCAAAGTGAGTCAGCATGTATTTGTGTTGGGTAGGTCATGTCTGATTAATAAGAACATAAGAACACAAGAATTAGGAGCACGAGTGGCCATTCGGCCCCTTGAGACTGCTCCACTATTCAATAAGATCATGGCTGATTTTCTACCTCAACTCCACTTTGCTGCACTATCCCCATATCACTTGATTCCCTTAATATCCAAAAATGTATCAATCTCTGCTTGAATATACTCAAAGACTGAGTGTCCACAGCCCTCTAGGGTAGAGATTCCAAAGATTCATTACCCTCTGAGTGGAAGTTTCTCCTCATCTCAGTCCTAAATAGCCGACACCTTATTCTGAGACTGTGACCCCTGGTTCTAGACTCCCCAGCCAGAGGAAACACCCTCCCAACATCTAGCCTGTCAAACCCAGTAAGAATTTTGTATGTTTCAATGAGAGCATCTCTCATTCTTCTAAACTCTAGAGACTATAGACCTAGTCTACTCCATCTCTCCTCATAGGACAATCCCCCACCCCCCAATCCCCCTATCCCAGGAATCAGTCTTCCTCTATGGCAATGATATCCTTCCTTAGGTAAGGAGACCAAAACTATGCACAATACTTTCGTCGCAATCTCACGAGGGCCCTATATAATTGCAATAAGACATCTTTATTCTTATAATCAAATCCTCTTGTAATAACAACAACAACTTGTATATACATAGCACCTTTAACGTAGTAAAACATCCCATGGCGCTTCACAGGAATGTTTTAAGAAAAAAAAAAATTTGACAAATAAATAAAGGCCAACATATCATTTACTTTCTTAATTGCTTGCTGTACCTGCATGTTAACTTTCAGTGATTCGTATACAAGGACACTCAGGTCCCTCTGAACACCAAAATTTCCCAATCTTTCATCATTTAAAAAATACTCTGCTTTTCTATTTTTCCTACCAAAGTGGATAACTTCACATCTCTCCACATTATATTCCATTTGCCATGTTCTTGCCCATTCACTTAGACTGTCTATATCCACTTGAAGCCTCTTTGCATCCTCCTCACAACTTACATTCCCACCTAACTTTGCATCATCAGCAAACTTTGATATATTACATTTGGTCTCCTCATCCAAATCATTGATATAGATTGTGAATAGCTGGGGCCCAAGCACCGATCCTTGCGGCACCCCACTAGTTACAGCCTGCCAACCTGAAAATAACCCGTTTATTCACACTCTCTATTTTCTGTCCATTAACTAATCCTCAATCCATGCTAGTATATTACCCCCAATCCCATGAGCCCTAATTTTGTTTCATCATATGCAGTCCCTCGAAATCGAGGAAGACTTGCTTCCACTCTAAAAGTGAGTTCTCAGGTGACTGTACAGTCCAATATGGGAATTACAGTCTCTGTCACAGGTGGGACAGACAGTCATTGAAGGAAAGGGTGGGTGGGGAGTCTGGTTTGCCGCACCCTCCTTCCACTGCCTGCACTTGTTTTCTGCATGCTCTCGGCGACGAGACTCGAGGTGCTCAGTGCCCTCCCGGATGCTCTTCCTCCACTTAGGGCAGGCTTTGGCCAGGGATTCCCAGGTGTCAGTAGTGATGTTGCATTTTATCAAGGAGGCTTTGAGGGTGTCCTTGAAATGTTTCCTCTGCCCACCTGGGGATCGCCTGCCATGTAGGAGTTCCGAGTAGAGCGCTTGCTTTGGAAGTCTTGTGTGGCATCTTATCGAATGACTTCTGTAATTCCAAATACACCACATCCATTGGTTCCCCCTTATCTATTCTATTAGTTATAACCTCAAAAATCACTAACAGATTTGTCAAACATGAGTTCCCTTTCATGAATCCATGTTGACTCTACAAAATCCTATTATTATTTTCTAAGTGCCCTGTTACCACATCCTTAATAATAGATTCTAGCATTTTCCTTACTACTGATGTCAGGCTAACTGGTCTGTAGTTCCCCGTTTTCTCTCTCCCTCCTTTCTTAAATAGCTGGGTTACATTAGCTACATTCCAATCTGTGGGAACCATTCTAAAATCTATGGAATTTTGAAAGATGACATCCACTATCTCTATAGCCACCTCGTTCAAAACCCTAAGATGTAGGCCATCAGGAAATTTATTGGCTTTGAGTCCCATTAATTTCTTCAGTACAATTTTTTAATAATACTAATTTCTTTCAGTTCCACATTATCGCTAGACCCTTGATTCTTCACTATTTCCGGGAAATTTTTTTGTGTCTTCTTCTGTGAAGACAGACACAAAGTATTTGTTTAATTTCCCTGCCATTTCTTTATTCTTCATTCTAATTTCTCGTGTCTCAACCTGTAGGGGACCAACATTTACTTTAGCTAATATTTTCCTTTTTACCTACCTATGGAAGCTTTTACAGTCTGTTTTCATGTCTCTCGTTAGTTTACTCTCATTCTATTTTCCCTTTCTTTATCAATTTTTTGGTCCTTCTTTGCGGAATTCTAAAATCCTCCCAATCCTCAGGCTTATTGTTCTTTTTGGCAACATTATCAGCCTCTTCCTTTGATCTAATACTATCTTTAACTTCTCTTGTTTGCCATTTTTCCTGTGGGGCTTTTGTGCCTTAAAGGAATGTATGTTTGTTGTAAATTATGTATTAATTCTTTAAATGCTAGCCATTGCTTGTCTACATCATAACTTTTAATGTAGTTTCCCAATCTGCCTTAGCCAACTCTCCCCTCATACCTACGTAGTTTGCTTTGTTTAGATTTAAGGCCCTAGTTTCAGATTTAACTAAATCACTTTCAAACTCAAAATAACATTTTATCATATTGTGGTCAGTCTTCCCTAAAGGCCCCTTTACTACAATTGACCCTTTCTCATTGCACAATACTAGATCTAAAATAGCCTGTTCCCTAGTTGGTTCCTCCACATACTGATCCAGAAAACCATCTTGTATACACTCAATGAATTCGTCCTCCATATTACCACAAATTTGGTTTGCCCAGTCTATATGTAGATTAAAGTCTCATCTGATTATTGTATTACCCTTGTTACATGCGCCTCTCGTTTCCTAATTTATACTGTGCCATACTTTACCACTACTGTTTGGGGCCTATAAACAACTCCCACCAATATTTTCTGCTCCTCGCTGTTTCTTAGCTCCACCCAAACTGATTCTACTTCTTGATTTTACGAGCTAAGATCCTTTCTCGCTACTGTCTTTATCTCAACCTTTATTATCAGGGCTACTCCTCCTCCTTCTCCATTTTGCCTATCTCTTCTAAAAGTTAAGTACCCTGGAATATTTAGTTCCCAACCTTGGTCACTTTGCAACCACGTCTCCGTAATGGCTATTCGATCAAACCTATTCATTTCTATCTTCGCTATTAATTCATCTATTTTGTTGCGAATGCAATGCGCATTCAGATATAATGCTTTTAGCTTTTGACTTTTTTCTGTTTTTCCCTGATGTCACCTTAGTCAGTGATGCCCTATTACATTTGTTGCTCTCTCTGTCCTTTCCTGACCCACTCTGCTTCTCAAAACTCTGCTCTGCTCTAGAGCCTTGACATTTCTCTTGCTGATTTTAAATTTGCTCTTTCCTGAATCCTCCCACCACCCCACCCCCCACCACCCCCAGCCCCAGCTCCCTTCATTAGTTTAAAGCCCTGTCTACTAGTTATTCGATTCACCAGGACACTGGTTCCAGCCCGGTTCAAGTGGAGCCTGTCCCAATGGAACAGTTCCCTCTTTCCCCAGTATTGGTGCCAGTGCCCCATGAAGCAAAACCCTTGCCTCCCACACCACTATTTGAGCCATGCAGTTAACTTTCTAATCTGCTTATCCCTATACCAATTGGCATGTGGCTCAGGTAACAATCCAGAGTTATTACCTTTGAGGTTCTGTTTTTTAATTTGGACCCCAACTTCTCAAGCTCTTTCAGCAGAACCTCATTCCTAGTTCTACCTATGTTGTTGGTTCCTACATGGACCACGACAACTGGATCCTCCCCATCCCACTCCAATTTCTTCTCTAGCTGCGGGGAGATGTCTTTAACCTGAGCATCGGGCAGGCAACACAACCTTCGGAACTCCCGGTCATGGCTGCATAGAACAGTATCTATCCCTCTGACTATACTGTTCCCTACAACACCCACATTCCCTTTCATTCACCGCCCCACCCACCACCACCACTTGAATGGCCTCCTGCACCATAGTGTCATGGTCAGCCTGCTCATCCATCCTGCAGGCTTTTCCCTCATCCATATAGTTGAGTTCAATACTGCACAAGTTAAAAGTTCACGGGGTTGGGGTAATATATTAGCATGGATAGAGGATTGGCTAGCTAACAGAGAACAGAGAGTCGGGATAAATGCTTCATTCTCTGGTTAGCAACCAGTAACTAGTGGGGTGCCACAGGAATCAGTGCTGGGACCCCAGTAACGTAGCCAAGTTTGCTGACGATACAAAGATGGGAGGAAAAGCAATGTTTGAGGAGGACACAAAAAATCTGCAAAAGGACATAGATAGACTAAGTGAGTGGGCAAAAATTTGGCAGATGGAGTATAATGTCAGAAAGTGTGAGGTCATGCACTTTGGCAGAAAAAAATCAAAGAGCAAGTTATTAAATGGAGAAAGATTGCAAAGTGCCGCAGTACAGCGGGACCTGGGGGTACTTGTGCATGAAACAGAAAAGGATAGTATGCAGGTACAGCAAGTGATCAGGAAGGCCAATGGTATCTTGGCCTTTATTGCAAAGGGGATGGAGTATAAAAGCAGGGAAGTCTTGCTACAGCTATATAAGGTATTGCTGAGGACACGCCTGGAATACTGCGTGCAGTTTTGGTTTCCATATTTACGAAAGGATATACTTGCTTTGGAGGCAGTTCAGAGAAGGTTCACTAGGTTGATTCCGGGGATGAGAGTGTTGACTTATGAGGAAAGGTTGAGTAGATTGGGCCTCTACTCATTGGAATTCAGAAGAATGAGAGGTGATCTTATCGAAATGTATAAGATTATGAGGGGGCTTGACAAGGTGGATGCAGAGAGGATGTTTCCACTGATGGGGGAGACTAGAACTAGAGGGCATGATCTGAGAATAAGGGGCCGCCCATTTAAAACAGAGACGAGGAGAAATTTCTTCTCTCAGAGAGTTGTAAATCTATGGAATTCACTGCCTCAGAGAGCTGTGGAAGCTGGGACATTGAATAAATTTAAGACAGAAAGACAGTTTCTTAAACGATAAGAGGATAAGAGGTTAGGGGAAGCGGGCGGGGAAGTGGAGCTGAGTCCATCATCAGATCAGCCATGATCTTATTGAATGGCAGAGCAGGCTCGAGGAGCCGTACGTCCTTCTCCTGTTCCTATTTCTTACATGCTTATGTTCTTAATACAACGGTGCATTGGGGAGTGTCATATGCATGTCGTTTATATGGAGTTGCAGAAGGCATTCAGTAAGGTCCTGCACGACAGATTATTAGCAAAAATAAAAGTGCACAGAGTTAGAGGTAACCTTGTGACATGGGTTAATAATTAATTGGGAGAATAGGGATAACAGGAATGTACTCTGATTGGTTGGATATGACAAGTGGCATTCCCCAGCGATCTGAACTGGGGACTCAGCAATTCACCATAAATATCTATAACAATGGATTGAATGAAGGAATAGAAAGTTGTATATCCAAGTTTGCAGATGGCACTAAGTTAGGAGGCACAGTAAGTTGTGTAGATGGAAGCAGCAAGTTGCAAAGCGACAAAGACACATTCAGTAAATGGGCAAAACTCTGGCATTTCATTCACTCCTCCATCACCATCAAGACAGGTGACGAACCCTGGTTCAATGTGGAAGAGCATGCCAGGTATACCACCAGGCGTACCTACAAAATGAGATGCTACCCTGATCAAACTAAAGCAACATGCATGCTAAACAAGCGAATGCAGAATGCTGTAGATAGAGCTAAGCGATTCCACCACCAACAGATCAAGTCAGCCTGGCATGCGATTGCAAAAGACAACGTTGAAGTATTTGAAAAAGTGTGGAGTGCATGATACTTCTGGGCCTCCTCCTGTCGTCTCCACCATCACAGAGGCCAGTCTTCAGCCAATTCAATTCACTCAACATGACATCAAGAAAGAGATGAGTGCACTGGACACAACAACGGCCACAGGCCCCAACAACATCTCGGCTGTCGTGTGAAAGATCTGTGCTCCAGAACTAGCCACAGACTTCGCTAAGCTGTTACAGTACAACTACAACTCAGGCATCTAGCCAAAAATGTGCAAAATTGCCAGGTATGTCCTGTCCACAATTTCCTCTAAGCTGCGTGACCACGCGCCCATGCAGCGCTCTGCCGGTCTCGCGCAGCCCCAGATCGGCTTTTCCCAAGTTAAACTGTGAATGGGCCACACAGCCCCTTAAAGGGGCCGCACACCGCCCAAAAATTAGGAGAACATTTGTCCTGTCTACAAAAAGCTGAACAAATCCAATCTGGTCAATTACCACCCAACCTACTCTTTATCATCAGCAAAGTGATGGAAGGGGACATCAACAGTGTTCTCAAGCGGCACTTACTCATCAATAACCTGCTCATTGATGCACAGTTTGTGTTCTGCCCCATACCACTCAGATCCAGACCGCATTTCAGCTGTAGTCCAAACATAAACACAAGTGCTGAGTTCCAGAGGTGAGGTGATGGTGACGGCCCTTGACGTTGGGCAGCATTTGACTGAGTATGACACCAAGAAGCCTTAGTAAAACTGAAGTCAATGGGGATCGGGGGGGAAAACTCTTGAGTGGCTGGAGTCATGGCTGGCACAAAGGAAGATGCATGTTCGGCCAATCATTTCAGCCCCAGAATACCACTTCAAGAGTTCCTTGGGGCAGCGTTCCAGGCCAATCTATCTTCAGCTACTTCATCAATGACCTTCCCTCCTTCATAAGGTCAGAAGAGGGACTGTTTGCTGATGACCGCAAGTGTTCAGTTTCATTCACAACTCTTCAGATAATGAAGCAGTCTATGCCTGCATGCAGCAAGACCTGGAAAACAGAGAGTTTTGGGCTGATAAGCTGGAACATTTGCTCCACACAAGTGTAAGGCAAAGACCACCTCCAACAAGAGAAAGCATAACCACCACCCATGACATTCAATGGCATTACTATCAGCAGGTCCCTCACCATCAACATCCTGGGAGTCTCTAGTGACCAAAAACTGATGTGAATTAGCCACATAAATGCCATGGCTGGGTATTCTGCAGCAAATGGCTCACATCCTGACTCTCCAAAGCCTCTGACCCACAAGTCAGAAGTGTGATGGAATAATCTCTATGTGCCTGGATGAGTGCAGCTCCAACAACTCTCAAGAAGATCCAAACTACCAGGACAAAGCAATCCACTTGATTGGCACTCCATCCACCACCTTAAACAACCATTCCCTCGACCACCAGCGCACCGTGGCTATAGTGTTTATTATCTACAGGTTGCACTGCAGCACCATTTACATAACATTTTGGATACAAGAATTACAAATTGAAATATTTTCTTAGTGACTAGAGATTAAGAAATGTGGAGGTGCAAACTGTCTTTGGCTGTTCATGTACACAAATCACCAAAAGCTAGTGAATAGGTACAAAAGTAATCAAAAAGGCTAATGGAATGTTGGCCTTTATCTCAAGGGAGCTGGACTACACAGGGGAAGAAGATATGCTCCAGTAGTAGAGCCTTGGAGACCCCACTTTTAGTTTTGGGCACCAAACCTCATAAATTATATATTAGCCTTGGAGGGGTAGAGCGAAGATTCACCAGAATGATACCAGGACTTAAAGGATTAAATTATGAGGACAGGTTGTATATACTTGGCTTGTATTCCTTGAGTTTGAAGGTTCAGGGTTGATACAATTGAGGATTTTGATAGGATAGATATTTCCTCTGGCTGGAGAATCCAGAGCAAGGAAGCAATCTTAAAATTAGAGCTAAGTCAGTAGGGAGGGAAATCAGGAAGCATTTTTTCACACAAAAGATACTAGAAATTTTGACCTTTCTGCCCCAAAAGACTGAGAGCGATAGATTTTTGTTAGTTAAGAGTATCAAGGAATATGCAACAAAGGCAATTAAATGCAGTTGAGGTACAGATCAGCCATGATCTAATTGAATGCATTAATAGTCATGTGGCTGGCATGGACCAATAAATTCACAGATGACAGACAGAAATGGACTCAAGTCATATCACCATCCCTTCATTGTTGCTGGGTCAAATTCCTGGAACTTCCTACCGAACAGCACTATGGGAGTATCTTCACCACATGGACTGCAACGGTTCAAGAAGTCGGCTCACCATCACCTTCTCAAGGGTAACTAGGGAAGGGAATAATTGTTGGCCTTGCCAGCGATGCCCATATCCTGTGAATGAATAAATAAAACAGTAAAAGAAAAGGACAGATACTGGACAGACACATTTTTAAAAAGATAATCAAATTCAATCAACTCCAAACTACATCCTGGCCATTCTGTATGATTCAATTGACTTCTGATGATTCCGTTGTGTGTATTTTCGCTCAAAGCCTCTTCTCAATCTTCTTCGCTGCCATGCTCCTCCTCACAGTCAACAAACTCCCCGCTGGAGTGGAACTAAACTACAGAACCAGTGGGAAGCTGTTCAGCCTTCGCCGTCTCCAGGCCAGGTCCAAGAGCACCCCAACCTCTGTCGTCGAGCTACAGTACGAGGACGATGACTGCGTCTGCGCACATACAGAGGCTGAACTCCAGGGCATAGTCGACGTATTTACTGAGGCATAGGAAAGCTTACGCTAAACATCCGTAAGACAAAGGTCCTCCACCAGCCTGTCCTCGCTGCACAGCGCTGCCCCCCAGACATCAAGATCCATGGCGCGGCCCTGGACAATGTGGACCATTTCCCATACCTCGGCAGCCTCTTATCAACAAGAGCAGACATTGACGACGAGATTCAACACCGCCTCCAGTGCTCCAGTGCAGCCTTCGACCTGCCTTCGGAAAAGAGTGTTTGAAGACCAGGCCCTCAAAGCTGCCACCAAGCTCATGGTCTACAGGGCTGTAGTAATACCCGGCCTCCTATATGGCTTAGAGACATGGACCATGTACAGTAAACACCTCAAATCGCTGGAAAAATGCCACCAACAATGTCTCCGCAAGATCCTACAAATCCCCTGAGAGGACAGACGCACGAACATTAGCATCCTCAACCAGGCCAACATCCCCAGCATTGAAGCACTGACCACACTTGATCAGCTCCGCAGGGTAGGCCACATTGTTCACATGCCAGACACGAGACACCCAAAGCAAGCGCTGTACTCGGAACTCCTTCACGGCAAGCAAGCCAAAGGTGGGCAGAGGAAACATTACAAGGGCACCTGTAAAGCCTCCCTGATAAAGTGCAACATCCCCACTGACACCTGAGAGTCCCTGGCCAAAGACCACCCTAAGTGGAGGAAGTGCATTCGGGAGGGCACTGAGCACCTCGAGTCTCATCGCTGAGAGCATACAGAAATCAAGCACAGGCAGCAGAACGAGCGTGTGGCAAACCTGTCCCACCCATCCTTTCCCTCAACGACTATCTGCAACGGGGACTATGATTCTTGTATTGGACTGTTCAGCCACCTAAGGACTCATTTTAAGAGTGGAAGCAAGTCTTCCTCGATTCCGAGGGACTGCCTATGATGATATGATGATGATGTTTCCGTTATGTGTATTTTAGCCAAGTACAGCAGTAACTCTCTAATTGTTCTGATGGTTAGAGGGAGTTCTCTCCCTGTCGCCTGCCCATGTCCTAACTCGCACCAAGTTCTGTTCACCCATCACCCCTATGCTCACTGACCTACATTGGCAACTGGTTGAGCAATGCCTCGATTTCAAAATTCTCATCCTTGTTTTCAAATTCCTCCATGGCCTCGTCCCTCCCTACCTCTGCAATTTCCTTCAGCCCCACAACCCTCTGAGATATCTGCGCTCCTCTAATTCTGCCCTCTTGAGCGTTCCTGATTATAATCACTCAACCATTGGTGGCCATGCCTTCTATTGCCTCGGCCCTAAGGTCTGGAATTCCCCACTTAAATCTATTGGCCTCTCTCTCCTCATTAAGACGCTCTTTAAAACTTACCTCTTTGACCAAACCTGCCACATAAAAGGTTACTGCACAAATTAAAAGTTCACGGGGTTGGGGGTAATATTTTAGCATGGATAGAGGATTGGCTAACTAACAGAAAACAGAAAGTCGGGATAAATGGGTCATTTTCTGGTTGGCAAACAGTAACTAGTGGGTGCCGTAAGAATTGGGACCGGGGCCTCAACTATTTACAATCTATATTTATGACTTGGATGAAGGGACTGAGTGTAATGTAGTCAAATTTGCTGATGATACAAAGATGGGTGGGAAAACAAATTGTGAAGTGGACACAAAAAAATCTGCAAAGGGATATAGACAGGTCAAGTGAGTGGGCAAAAATTTGGCAGATGAAATATAATGTGGGAAAATGTGAGGTTATCCACTTTGGCAGAAAAAATAGAAATGCAAATTATAATTTAAATGGAGAAAAATTGCAAAGTGCTGCAGTACAGAGAGACCTGGGGTTCCTTGTGCATGAAACACAAAAAGTTAGTAAGCAGGTACAGCAAGTGGAAAGCCAATGGAATGATGGCCTTTATTGGAAGGGAGATGGAGTATAAAAGCAGTGAAGTCCTGCTACAACTGTACAGGGTATTGGTGAGGCCACACCTACAGTTTTGTTCTCTGTATTTAAGGAAGGATATACTTGCATTGGAGGCAGTTCAGACAAGGTTCACAAGGTTGATTCCGGAGATGAGGGGGTTGACTTATGAAGATAGGTTGAGTAGGTTGGGCCTATACTCATTGGAGTTCAGAAGAATGAGAGGTGATCTTATAGAAACATATAAGATAATGAGGGGGCTCGGCAAGATGGATGCAGAAAGGATATTTCCACACATAGTGGAAACTAAAACTAGGGGACATAGTCTCAGAATAAGGGGCTGCCAATTTGAAACTGAGATGAGAAGGAATTTCTTCAGAGGGTTGTAAATCTGTGGAATTCTTTGCCCTAGAGCTGTGGAGGCTGGGTCATTGAATATACTTAAGGCGGAGATAGACAGATTTTTAAGCGATAATTGGGAATAAAGGGTTATGGGGAGCGGGCAGGGAAGTGAAGCTGAGTCCATGATCAGATCAGCCATGGTCTTATAAAACAGTGGAGCAGGCTCGAGGGGCCAAATGGCCTACTCCTGCTCCTATTGCTTATGTTATGTAATTTCTCCCTATGTGGCTTGGTGTCAAATCTTTGGTCTCATAATACTCCTGTGAAACCCCTTGGGACATTTTACTACATCAAAGGCGCTATATAAATACAAGTTGTTGTTGTTGATGTCAAAAATGTAGATTTGTACGGGAACTGAAAAGTGTTAACAGAGCAGTTCCACATCATTTGTGTGATGTGAGCAGCAAAGCTCCCATAGAATCACTGCTCACTATTTTAATAACCAGTCTTTCTTTAAAGCATTCTCTGTCACCTCATCAGTATATTTTAGCCCTTTCCCTGATATGTTTGCCATCTCATCCTCCTTCTGATTCGAACTCAGTTTTATACCTGCCCCATTGCTGCCTACCACCACTAGTGAAAGACACCTTCCCCTAACTGTAATACACATTCACTGTGCTAGAGGTGTTATAGTCTTTATTTTTAAAGACTGTTGACAAGGACATAAATCTTAACTTTTAAGACTTTCATCTTACACTTGCAAATTGATTTCCTGATTGGTTATGTAGGATTTCAGTGATAATGTTTCAAATGTTTGTTAAAGAAAGCTACATGCAAGTGTTCTAATTTTGCTACTTCGTGAATGTTAATTTTAATTTTCAGCTAGAAATCTTTACCACTTAGGTGTGAGATTTATATCTTTATATCTTCCTTCTGTATTGTGGTCCAAGATGAGATGTATGCTTTAGATAGCTAATCTATCCCTTTGTATATCACAGTCATAGAATAGACTTTGAAAGAGTTTTTGCATTTAGTATTCAGCTTTGTATCTTTATTTATACAGAAAGTACAAGGTAAAAATGTTGAATTGAGTTTTGTATCTCACATCCTTTCAGGAAACAATGAAAATATCTTTTATATTTCTGAATGTAGACTGTCATGAAAAATTGTTTTAAAGTTATATTTTAAATGTGTTATAAATAGAATAAATTATGACTGGCACTGAGGTTTGATAAATATCTCTCCTCCCAAGAATGAATAGAACTCACTATTTGCTCCTTCACTGGTGAGTTATCAGCCCAGCTTCATACTTACCAAAAACACTCACACGCTCTTTTTTTTGTCTTACCATTTTACAAACAAACACAACAAATATTAAAGTACATATGTGTACACCATGCGAATAACGATCGTGTCCAGCAACAATATCTAATGCAAATTGCACATCTGCATTCTTAATTAACCACATGTGGCTAGTGGCTAATTATTGAACAACACTGGACTAAACCATTGTACAATTGCAGGCAGTCTGCCATATTAAAAGTTTTTTTTAAAGTTATTTCATATTTTATTATTTATTCACTTTTGACATCTTATAATAAATGTTCAGAACAACTAATCTTAAAATTTCTGCAATATTTTCATGCTATGAATGATTCTGAGTTTGCAGATATTATAACTAGAATGAAACGATATCTTCATTTTTGGTTATAAACTACAACCTTTCTGTTAACCCAACCAATTCTGTAGTGACTAAAAGTGCCCCTCCAGGCTTGGGCTGATAAGTGGCAGGTAATATTTGTGAAACACAAGTGCCAGGCCATAACCATATCCAGCGAGAGAGAGCCTAACCACCTCCCCCTGAAATTTGATGGTAGTGCCATTGGTTAGTCCTTCATCAACAACAACCTGGGGATTACCATTGATCAGAAATTCAACTGGAACATCCACATAAATGCCATAACTAGTAGAGTCGATCAGAGGCTGGGTATACTGCGCTGCATGGTTTACTTTCTAATTCCCCAAATACTTTCCACCATCTACACAGCAGAAATCAGGAGTGTGATGGAATACTCGCCACCAACGTTCACTTTAAGCTTCGCAACCGCACAGCACTCCTGGGAACCTACGCAGCTGGCTTGCTGGCTTTTCAATGTAAAAACCGCGCATGCACTGTATCTTGAATGGTCCAAGCAGCCCCTTAAAGGGGCTGCACAGGGCCAAAAGTAATTACAGGGAGCATCGCTCTCCACTTGCCTAGATGGGTGCAGCAACACTCAAATAGCTCAACACCATCCAGGATAAAGCTATCCACTATATTGGCACCTTATCCACGAGTGTAAATGTATACTTCCTCCTTGGCTCAATGTGTACTATCTAGAGGATGCACTATAGAAATTCACTAAAATTTATTCGGCAGTACCTCCCAAACTTGCGACCTCCACCACCTAAAAGGACAAAGGCAACAGGTGCACGGGAACACCATGACCTCCAAGTTCCTCTCCAAGTCATACACCACCCTGAATTGGACATATATAATAACCATTCTTTCAATGTCGCTGAGTCAAAATCCTGGAACTGCCTATCTAACAGCATTATGGGAGCACCTTCAGCACACGGGACTGCAGCAGTTCAAGAAGGTGGCTTTCTCAGGGCAATTGGAAATGAGCTATACATGCCGGCCTTACCAGCAATACCTAGATCCCAAGAATGTAAACAAATTATAACAGCAGACATATTTTTGTTTATTTTAAATTACTTTGAAATATATATCCACTGACCTTAAATATATTTGTAGTTATAGAACATAATTTCTATATCGGTTGTACAAAAATGACAACCAATATTTTTATATATGAATAATTGTGTAGGATTAAAATGTAATACTATTTTTGAAGTAGTACATCCTCGCAATTTTTTTAAATACAAAAAATGGCGTGGGTTTCAACGTGTGCTGTGCAATGGGCTGGCTAGCTGTGCAGATTGGCACTTTGTTCAGATCTCGGAACCTTGCCTTGATGGTTGCCGTGACATCAATCGCTGACCTGTGTGCCGCTATCCAATCAGCGAGGGGTTGCCTAAAAGACGAGTTTGCGCGGGAAGAGGCAGTCTCTCCTCGTGCTTTCAGTCTGTTTACCTGGGGAAAATTAGAACAATTTAGGCCTAGAGGGTATTACAAGGGGAAATGAAAATAAGATTAGTGCAGCGAGTGGTTAAGGGAGATGTAGGAAAGAGTGAAAATGCACAGAAAAGACAGCGAGAAATGCAAAAGGAACGTGAATAAATGCCGAGAGAAAGTGAAAAGAAAGGAGAAAGGGAGGAAAGGCGGTAAAAGAGAAAATTGCAAGTTCACAATAGGGTGAAAATATTGGAAGAGAAGTGTAAATGAAATTTAGAGAATTTGGAAAAATCCAACGCGAAGCAAAGAACATAGAGTGAGAAAATGCAGTGAGAAACTGAGAGCAAGTGAGAAATTACAGCTGGAAGCAAGTGAGAAACAGAATGACAATGTTAGTATAAATGGATAGAGAAAACTGGAAACATAATAAAATACAAGGCGAAAGAAAAAGTGAGGGAGAGACAGATCTGGAAGGTGAGAAAATAAAGGGAGAGAAACAGAACGTGGAAATGTAAGGAAAGAGAAACAACAAAGATAGTGAGTATGTCACGAGAGATTATGATAATGCACTTAGAAACAACATGAGCAAATGCAGGAGGAAGGTAAGGCATGACAACGTGATAAAATAGAGACAAAGAGAAAATTGAAAGAAAGTGAGAAGAACAGGAAGAAAGTGAACAAGTGTGACAACGTGAGAAAAATACAGGGTAGACACAAGTACGGAAAAAAAACTAAATGCACAGTGGAGGGAGGGGCACAGTAGAAGAGGTAACGTGATAATACAAAGGAAGGGAACGTAACAACGAGGCAAGGAGAGATTGGGAGGACTTCAATATTGGGAGAGGGAAAAGAACGAATGGATATTCCAGGTAGAGGACGAGAAATAGGACAAGGATGGGAGAACGGAGACATGAAGAACAGATAGGAAAACGAATGAGAAAAATAAGGAGGGATGGAGAATGAGAAAAGAGGAAGGATGGAAAGATGAAGCAAACAGCAAGGGGAAGTGATAGATGCGTGAAAGAGAGGAAGTTGGAGGGATCTTATGGTCTAAATCGGGGAAAGAAAATGAAAATAAAGTAATTAGAGGGGAGGTGAACATAAATAAAATTGAGATAAGAAAATGTGAAAGGCGAGTAAGGGGTAAATGAAGTGAATATTGCGTCGGGGCTAATTACGGGGTAACTAAGAATTAAACCTGAGGAGATGGGAGCATGACAGAAAAAATAAATTGAATGATAAAAAATAAAAAAGCGTAAGGAAAGCCAGTGGAAAACGAATGAAATGAAGAGAGCCTGGGAGGAGAAAGACGAATATGAAAAGGAACAGAAAAGAGTTTGAGGATGAAAGAAGGGAGGAGGTGGACAAAAGGGGAGGCTGCTGATTTAAAAAACACACACACACAAAAGAGTGAGAAAAAGGAAAAGGGGAGAGTGAGAAAGATCAGAGCGGCAGCATTTCAGTCACCAAGTCAAGCGTTAAGGAGCGTGTACTTAAACATTTCCTAACCACTCAATTTTCATCGACCAACCACTGTATTTAGTATTCTCCCCTAGTCGGTACAAACACGCCTCACTAAGTACTTTAGAGGCAATTTCATCGATTTTCTTTAACAAATAAAAATAACGATTGTACAGCAACAGTTCGAATTTACATTGTCAGAATTTGATAGTCGCCATTTAGTGGAATTTTTGAAGAAAAAAATGGAGATCTGAAACAACAGTGTTGTGGAGCCTAACATAGACGTGGGTAAAGCAGGGATTAGCATGATCCTGCAAAGCAAATATAAATCTGATATGTGTCTCCATTTCATCACAGAACATTGTTCAAAGATGTTTAATGAGCGTTTATAGTCTTATAGAATCCAGGGTGCAAAAATATCGTAGTAACACTTTTTAAAAACATTTATACCACTGTACAAATTAAACTATGTGATGTTTATAGGAGGTTGTCATTCAATTGCGGATCATATTACAAAAAACACACAAACGAAAACAATGCTTTGTGCATTGTTTTTAGCAGACAATGCGAAATGGATCATTTATTTCTGTTTAATTTTGAAACGTTTTAAGAGAGCCAGAAATGTAAAATCGGACATTTAAAATATTGGGATATGAATTATTTAAACAGGCAGTATTTGTAAAAACAAGATCGTAAATACATGGTGTACTTGTGAAGTTTATGATAAATATAAGTTAATTATACTCCTTTGATCAATAGACTAAGCCAAGTGTTGTATTTGTTTCTTTTTCACATGAAATAACCCTTTTTCGTTGTGGGAGGAAATGTTTGATTGTAAATGATATGTCACATTTAAACGCTTTGATAGATTTCCGTTTATCGAATCGATCCAAGACTAGATCAATCGGATAACGGTAGTGTTTTACATAGGGTACATCTAGTCTATATTACTCGATTATAGATTATTTAACGATTTGGTAGTGTGATAATTTAATTTGTTTTCTTTCGAGATCTCAGGAAATCTTAAGTATGGGTTGTCAGATATTAAAAATGCTGAAAACATTATACAGTGATAAACAAAAATATAAAGTGATACTAAATGTGGAATGATCAATGTACTAATTTATATATGCTATGAATTAGACGCGGTTAAGTGCAATCCTTGGGTTCCATGCAAAATCGCTGGAAATATAGGCGTGAATTATTTGCGTTATAAAATATGATTGCGGAATATTAAATTAAAGTCAGATAAGTCCGCATTGAGAGAGGCAGCACTCAGTCCCGAATTTATTTATCACAGTTTTCTACTGGGCCTGCTGCGCTGGACACTTTGGGGATGACAACCTTTCAAATCCGTGGGTTTTTGCAAACGTTTTTAGTTCGTTTTAAATGAGGGTGTCCGAGAATGAAGTGATCGATAAAACTCCTGAGGTAAAAAAATACTTTTTTTCTTCAAATTATCTTTTGTTTTCTATGCTTCTAACAAGAATTGAACAATTTATGGTTTGAAAATGTTACATTATATAAGTATTCAATATTGCGCGTCTTGTGTGTGGGGTGATATGAATTATCCAGGATAGAAAGTGAAATTTCTGTTGTTAAGTGATAGGAAATGGTATATATATTTCTGTGTTTATAAACAATGGGCCGAACCCGGGAGGAGATGATGGTCAGCCTGCTGTCAAAGTGATGACCTTTTAAGCCCCAGAGGGCGCCAGGCGTGTTCATCGTATACATTTCCCTTCAACAGAGAGAGAGAAAAAAGATCTGCCACTTTGTGTACAAAATAAATCCCTAAAATCAAATTACAAAGATCTATAGAATAAAGGATTGATAGAGCTGGAGATGAAACACAGGTAATGCACGAACTACTTTTTAACGTGTTAAAATTTGTATCTAAATGGAATCCTGAAATGACTAACACTTTATATGTTTTAAAAAATTGTTGTAAGATTGCGTTTTTCAAACGGAATTAGTGGATTGAATCGTGTGCGATAATACCGAGAAATTTAAGAAGCGCGTTTTAGCCAGTAAGAATGGTTTAGATTTAAATGGATTTGGAAAGTAAGACATTTATTACGGATTGGCCATTACTACACTAAGCAAAGTGTTTATTATTGCAAAAGTTTTACTCTTGTGTGGCATTTTTCTATTTTTCATAGGATCAACAAAGTCTAGTAGGTTGAACCGTAACTTAAAGACTAAATAAGTTTGTTGTTGGAAGTTCAAGCCGATCAATATATCTTTATCGTTGATATGGAAAATCGTTTTGTCTTAGTACAAAATTCTTAGCTTTATCCACTGGGCGTAGGAAAATATAGTTTTGTGTATTGCCCATTGCGGATCAGCAATGTATGGATTGTTATCGGCTTTTGAACAAGGTACTGAGGTTTTAAAAAAATAGTTAACACAGCGCCGTTGGCAAATAGCCCCCGGGGGGGAGTGAGGGTTATCGAGGTGTCTGGAGCACGGGTCCCTAACATTTAAACAGTGCTGATGGGTTGGTGTGGAGCGATCAGAGAGTCCCACAGAGAGAGGCGATGTGATAGACAAGGGGAGAGATCAAGAAGGCGAATTGAGGGCTACTGGCGGCCACCGTACACAGAGACCCTGATAGAGACCTCAGTACACAACAGCATGGAACAGAAAGAGGGAGGAATAGAGTGCGAGAGAAATGGACAGAGAGAAACATGTGCTACTACAGTTCTACTCTATCTCACCCAGCCTTATCATATCCTCTAACCCAGCTCTGAATAAAGTGCCTTCGATTTTCCCCCAGATAAGTGGTGATCTCCTGATTTTCTCATAACGATTAACATCCTTAGTGTCTTATTCGATAGCGACTATTAAGGGTGAGGGACAGAAGAGAACAAAATAAAAGGTAGGGTTTGCCAGCTGTTAAGACCTATCTGAAACAAAATCAGCCCCCGCGACAGCCACGCGTTATTTCAGTTTAAATACAATCAGGGTTATAGACACAAACATTAAAATAGAGGAAAATTGTAATTTAGATTGCTGTTGCAAAGTCACGTCAGTAGATCAGATATCAACGCAATCAATACAGGTAGTGTTTCATTGAAAAGAAGCGATTAGTGTGAAAGCGACGAGGTTGGATTTTTGATTTTTAACCTTATTCGGCTCTTGGGGTTATTTGTCCTCGTATTTTTTAGTTTGGATTTGAATGCCCTGAATATATAAAAAGCCAAGCGAAACTATTATTTAGGATCGCAGGCGCGAAATATTTTCTACACATATTTTTTCTGAGAAATCATGGAAGTCGTTTTTATTTTAATTTCCATCTTTAAAAAAAACTCCCGTTTTCAAGCAAGAATCACGCTTTTTAATGAGTTGATGACTTTTCGCCTTCGCTCTTCCTTTACTTCCAACTTCCAAAATGCTTCTAATTGTATTTACACAGCGGCTACACGCTCATACAAACACATACTTAAAAAAAACATGATCCTGGTGTGTACAGTCAGGATCCCCCCCCCCCCCCTCCCCTCAGTGTACGGACGTAGACCTTTGTGTATTATGTGACTTTTTTTTGTTTCGTTTTGGTGAATCCGCTTTCTGAGTTTGTGGGAATGAGCTTGTGTGTGTATGTGTGTGTGAGCATTAATCGCCCCAGTGCTGTAATTGTGTTTTCTGTCTCACTCGCTCGTGTTAAATCAGAGGAAGATTATTAAACCCTATGTGTGTGTGTCTTTGTCTTTGTGCTGATGCTGGACCGGGAGCTCTGTTGTGTTGTGTCTTTCTCTGTGTCTGTGTCTCTGTGCCTGACTCTCTGTGGCTCTGTGTGTGTCTGAGTGTCTGTTGTGGGTCATGTTTATGACTTTTCCATTATCGGCCACCGTGGCTTCAACTTCAAAGCGTCAAGTCCAATCTTTTGAATGTTGATCACCTCACTAATTACACCTTCCCGTCGTGCATCGGTAATGAAGACACATGCGCACTCAACTTAATCAGCCATTTTTTACAGGGCAAAATAATTAGCAGAATAAAGATATATCGGATTTTCATTTCCAGTTTCCCTTTTCCGTTTGCGGTCGCACGCCGAGAGTGCTTACACAGCCGGGCCCCAAGGACCGCTTCACCTCCGATTTGCTTTTGGCCTGGGATCCTTTTTATTTTAAAAACAATCGGGGGGCCAGTGGATGTGACAATAATTAATGTCATTATAAAAAAAAATAAAGAAGAAGAAGAGGCTGCGAGGGAAAATAGTAAGTTGCACTTTATTAAGCGGTAAGCCAGTATTATATCGGAAACACAATGAGCCGCGTTATCGATTCGCACTCTTTATCATTACAGACTTGGCTGGATTTTTTTTTCTCGCAAAACATAAAAAAACTGGAATTGTTTCTAAATGCGATTTAAATAGGATTGTTTTCTCTCTGGAGAAATCGGGTACCTGGTGTTTACACAAGTGCGATCGTGGGACTTTTAGGACATGTAGATACACATCAGAGACAGATCGGGCTGTCAGATTGCCTCGCCTCCCAGTCAAACTACTTCCAGACACAACTTGCTCATTCTTTTGGGGGTCTCGAAGGAAGCAGTTTCTGGTCCGAGACACAGAGAGAGACAGAAAAGGTGGCGACGCTGTCCAAGCCCCGCACTTTTCTGTCCTCCAGCGCTGAACTGTTCACTTTACTCCTGCCGCCTTTCAAAAAGGAGCCGGATTCCAGTTGCAATTATAACAACCACCGAGTTAGTTCTTTTTTAAAAAACAAGTAATTTGTGCAAAAAATGTTGCCTTTTTAACCAACAGCGACCATCAACGTTCAGGAACCCCCAACCCCCACCTTTACTAAAATAATAATTCTCGTTTTTTTAAAAACATTATTTTCGAGAGGATCGACCCCCAACTTAAACACCATTTAGTTCTCTGTCTTCTTTTGTTGTTTTTTTTTACCTGGCAGTATGTGGGCCGGCTGCTGGATGGCTGAGGGAGCAGGCAGCTCGGCCGGATTGAACTCATACATCAGCCTGGGTCGGAAGGCAGCGGCAGCAGCAGGTTGTGTGTTTATTGCAGGGTGATGCTCTCGGGGCGATCACACTCATGGTGATGATGATGAACTTGAAGGCAGACACGCTCCCCTGGTCTCTGGATCAGCATGTGTGTGTGTGTGTGTGTGGGTGTGTGTGTCTCTCACTCTTTCTCTGTGTGTAACTGTTTCCATAAGCAGCTGCTGCTGCTTCTGTCAAAAGCCGAGCTAAACTCTTCGTCCCCAATTTGTATCGCACATTATCCGTTTCGACTCATCCCTGTATGTCTCTAAGTATCTTTTCTAACACGAGTCGGAGCTCCAGACAGCTAAATCCGCGCCTCAACTCCCTTTGCCTTAACTCCGCTGTGTTCTGTATTTTTTGATTATTATTGAAGCTCGTATATAGTAGCCCTGCCTTTTCGTTCGGGGCAGACTTCTGCGATTGGGACACGACAGTGACACGGGGATCGATCGTTTAAACTCAGAGCAAAGGCTGGGTATGTAACGCACTCTCTCCCCTTCATCACTCCAGCAGCAACTGTGGGCACAAACAAAAAGCACACACGGAATCTAGGCTAAAAATAGAAAGGTTCAGAAATAGCATAGGTATGGAAACGTCGCGTGGAAACGTTTAATTTCCAAGTTCCCGAAGAATTGTTTACAGTTTTTGATACGAAAGGGCTCAATTATCTAAAACCGTCAACATCAGAAATAAACACTTTTACTTTTTTCTATAATGTCTATAAAGGTGTAAAAGGAAACAAAATACACACTGTGCGGCTTAGACTGACGAGTTGATATGCGATACAATCTTTTCTATACTTCTAAAAGGTACACCCGATGTATTTTGCAGTGACTGTAAATACATATCTATATAGACACAGCCACATATGGAGTATGTATATGAACACGGGGACACATATAGCGACAGAGATGTTTTGTGCGAATCCTTCTTTGTTTTCCGTCTTTTCTTTTTCTCTTGGACAACGCCACTGAGATTGTTTTTCAGTAATCGAACGGTGCCAAATGCTAACATTTTAAATTCGTTTTACACACGAATAAATACATTTTGGTTGATACAGTAACCTTTTGTTTTTGTTCTAAAATTATTTAGTCAGTGGCCTTAATAAAATCTTTGAGGCTAGTAACAATAGTTGCAAATACAATAGGTTAACTTATTAAACGTTGTTCATTTTGGAATGATTAAGAATGAGATTTGTATAGATTATTATCATGCAGTACTGTCATTGACGTTTGCCATGTTTCATCCACAATTAAATTAGAACCTTATCCGCTCAGATTGTGCAGTTAAGCGTTTTACAAAATAGTGCAAGAAACGTCTGTTTTTATGCAATAATTTTCTTTAATTTTGTATTGATATTCTCAAAAACCTTATGTTGCAAAATGGCTAATCAAATAAAAGGGGCTGGGTGAATCAGTTCATATATTCTGTAATATTCTCTTGGCACTTTAACCATAAGCTAAAACTTACACAGTGAAATTAGATTATCCACAATAACAATATTATAGCCTGCATTGGATGGAAGCAGAACTGAGGTGGCTTTGTTGATTGCAAGGGTTTAATGTTGCATTTCAGAATCTGATGTGGTTTAGCCTCCCTTCCATTAACTGGAAAAACCCCTGAGGTTTTACAATTATTTCTTAAAGATAATACATTTAACATGGAATTGGTAGGCAGAGGAAAACTCATAAATGCAAGAAGGAAAGCCCTTAATAACTCTTGAGATTCAGACATGTTCAGCAGTAAGATTGGTTCTGACTTCACCGAGGGTCGACAATGTGTCATTTCCATGAAGCCAAATTGCCCTCACCCTATATGATATTAATGTGCAAATCAATATTTCAGGGATTAAATTTCCCTTCTTCATTTTTTATGGTTTCTACCTCAATAAGTCTCAAGTCTATTAGAAGAGGCTTAGTGATTTAAAATCCTTCACTGCAGAATGGCTTGTTGCAACCTTTTATTCCCATCTCTTTTCTAAAGCTTGAAAGATTGAAGGTGTCCCAAGGAATCTGGTGGTCTCTGTCAGCACATGCTCAGTTGTGCATTTGACCTGTGATAAGTTAAAGGCCTGAGAAAGCTAGATTCATACAGTTGGCTCTTGCCTAAAATATTGTGCTAATCATGTATCGATTTATGTTTTAAATCATAATTATGCTTTCATTTTAACAGTGGAAGCTAAATTATTTGGTGACTATTCAAAACAATTGTCAACTAATTTGATGATAAAACCCTGCAGAGTAGGAAATACAGCATATAGTTTACAAAAAGAATTTTGACAACAATAATATAAAAATGTTCAACAGTTAACTAGTTTGATATAGAAATTTTAATTTCAAAGTCCAGCAGTATAATTGATCAGCACACAATAATTTGTTTCCTTTGAAGTGATGTATTCTCAGACTCTTAGTATTTTCCCAAAGATTTTCCACTCAAAATCCATTTTTATGATTGCGTACGTTATCTCTAGGAAGTTGCTGCTGACGTGAAAGTGACACCATCAAACTTATTAAGAGTTAGAAGCATATCCGCTAGTCACTATTGTTTGTGTCAGATCTATAAATAGCGTGAATATGTTTAGTGACACTGGGTCTTCATATTTCTATCACCAAGTGAAGTCATGGTGATGGTTTATTGACAGGTAAAAGTTGGCAACATAGTCAGGCTACTGTAGTACAACATGACGATTAAATTTTAAAACATTTTTTGTGAATATTGAAACAGTCAGCAAACTGTTGTTAGAATCAGCGAAAAAATGTACTACCAAAAATAAAACAAAAAGTTATGTAAAGTCAAAATGTAGGTTAAAATGTAACTACAGGATCAATGTAGCTTTTACAGATATATTAGCCTGTTGTAGTTAAAATTGTTACAGTCCTTTGAGGCAGTACATTATTTAGCAGTCTGGAATTTTGAATGTAATAAATATATATAAAATAACAAAACTGAAACCAAAAAGAAAAATTACACAATTAAAACATTTCCGATTCTAACCTAAAAACTCTACCTTATTTATTGTGCATGATTTTGTGTATGTAATCTGTGTGCGTGTGGTTGTACCTATATACAGTAAACCAGAACGAGAAGCTTTCTTCGTCGCAGTACGGGCAGTGAGCATGCACTGGTGTTGGAATGCAGTTACTGTTTCACTGGAGTAGTCTTATTCCCACTGCCGCTGATCTATTGCTGAATGTATAGGCCTCAAATCAGGAATCAGTGTCAATTTCAAGTGTCTCCCTCTCTCTCTGTCTCTGTATGAGCCACTCAATTGAAAGGAAACACGCAGCCAGGTTTTTATAAAAGAATGTGAGAAAATAGTAAAAGCGAGACTATTTTATGATTGTGAACCATCTGGATGACGTTCAGATGCAGCTGCACCAATTTTTGTACTCTGCAGAACAATTTTTCCATTCAGTGTAAAATGTTCCTTCCTAAAAATGTGGAGCAGACTCGCTCAATTTAGTCTGCAAAAAGAAATGCATATGAGAAAGGACAAAGGCTCCTTAATCCATGCAAGATGTCCATTTTGCCAAAAATTCTTTTCTTTTTTGCTTTGAAAAGTTATATCTATTTCACATGTGCTGCTGTTGTGAATGTTTGACTTAAAATTTATTTTGTTCAGATTCAATATAAATAATACTCATGGAGAATTTTTCATACTTATCAAAAATACAAACAAATTTGATTCCCATTTATAGCTAATTCCAATAAAATAATTGTAAATATATATTTTATATAATTGCTTATGAATCTTTCAGTAATACATTTTTTGGAGCAGTTACTGTTTGAGATCATTGTACAATCCACAAGTGGAAGTGTAACTGGATGAATCATGGTGCTGTGAATAATTGGCGTGAGTTAATTATTGTGCTACATCGGCTGATAAAAGTGAAGCTGTGATTGCAAGTCAGAAATGCTGGCAGGTTGGTACAGCTCACATACCCACAACACCAACAACTCTTGTGGGTGGAAAGATAAGAAGCTAGTAGTAGGCTTAATGTATTAAGTGTAGGGCCCTTCCGTTTGAACCCCCGGGCTGTGTGTAACACAACTATTCTTTCCTAGTTAGAATCTCTTCTTTGAGGGTTAAAAACTTGGATGTAGTTCAAGCGAAACAGCACACAGAGAAAGAACATGTGAATATGTACAACTTTCATGTAATTAGCGCTTAATTATATTAACATATGCAAATTGTTAATT
This sequence comes from Pristiophorus japonicus, assembly GCF_044704955.1. Taxonomy (NCBI): domain Eukaryota; kingdom Metazoa; phylum Chordata; class Chondrichthyes; family Pristiophoridae; genus Pristiophorus; species Pristiophorus japonicus. Next base: position 380,623,765 of record NC_091977.1, on the reverse strand, counting down.
TAGAGGCTTGTTGAGCTGGCAGAGATCAGCCGAGCACAATTGCATTATTGTTCTGGAGAAAATAATGGATTTTGAGTTGGATAGAGGAAACACATAACTAGCTATCTAATTTAACTCATACCATGGTAAAATTTCATTAGTCACCATGGTAACTGGGTTAATTGTGCTGACTAATGTTCAGGGCTGCAGAGTGTCCTAAAAGAAAGCCTTGTTTGCCTAATCCACCTTACAACGACACTTGTTTGTACATGTTTCCTTTGTATAGGAATTTGCATATGCAAACGAATAGTTTTTCTGTCTCATTTGTCATGGTTCTTCATTACCCATGAAGAGGACATTGTTACTTAGCTTTTTCTGAGTGTCCTAAGACAGCGCAGTGTCAACCAGTCCAGTTACATTCTTTCATAATTTGTTTCTGATTAATAGACCAGTTTCAGGTTCATTCTATTCAGACCTTAGCAAGGAAAGGTCAATTCTGTTGCTGAAAAGGGTTTCCGCAGTAACTAAAGCTGTTTTTCTTTGACCAATTAAATCACAGCTTAAAAGCAAGTGTAGCTTTGCATTGTGGAAATACCTTCACTAATAATCTTTCTCAGTTCTGATAACAGAATATGAAAAAAAGAGATTCTGCTGTTCCAGGATTAATCCTGTTTTTTGACAGAAACGTAAACTGATATAATTGCTTTTCAGTTGGAGAAATGGAGGTTTATACAAGTGTGAAAGCATCGGAAAAGGATTAGCATTTTTTTACATAATGAAAAGTACTGTTGAATGGCAGACTGAATGGTTGACTGAATGACTAAGATGAAAGGAAGATGAAAATGCAGGCTCTTCTCCACCCCCCCCCCCCCCAAATGCTCAGCTCACTCTAAAGATGTATTTGTCCAGGACTTGAGAAAACAAGCATAGTCTCATATTTCAGCAGCCTTATGGAATTCCCTTGGATTCTCTCATCTTGTGGAGTAATATGTATGATAATGGTGCAGCTTGGGGCTGATAAACAAAGGTCTGTATACAGGAGAGTTACAAGAACATGGCAGGCATGTCACAAACCAAATATTGACCACCAGTGTCAAGGATGTTCAACTATTTTCTCTGGTAAAAATTTTTTCCAACTTTACAAGCAGTATTCTATAGAAAGATAATATTATCTATTACAGTGTTACATAAATAAAACTCACTGTAATATCACCAATTTATTATGTTGTGTTTTGTTTCTTAAATGATTAAATTAAAACTTTGTTGGAGATATCATTTAAAGAAAATTAGCTTTCATTGCTTAATAGCTGTCAAAGTGATATGTGAATCTTTGCTTCATTGTCATTCTGAAAGTGAAAATACCATAGGTGTTACTTTTGAGAACATAAAATGAGACATTTTGCACCTTTGTTTAAATAATTATTTATCCTACGTATATTTTCAATAGGTTTCACATGCATTTATTTAGATTGTAATAAGTAACAGTTTCAGGCCCCAGACAGTTGTAGACATAGACCATCAGCTGTTGACCCCTATTGTTTGCTGGCAGTTCGCAAAACTTCTATATGCACATACTTGTCATTTGAATAAAGGTCTTGTCAGGTTAATTTTTAATGTGAAATTACTTAAGCTATAAAAGCTTCAGGGCACTTGCAATACCATAAACTGAAATCACAGTAACTGTATATTGGTACTTTAATTTGTGTATGACTATTTTAACACGTAAAATGTGTTATAGTCTGTTTCTTTAAAGATTGGCATATTTTATAATTGTTTTAAACACATTTAATAAACTGTCATGTGCTGTAATTGGCACATTTCCAGTCTCTGCAGAATTGAATGACGGGCAGGTTAGTAGCTGGTTACAATTTGCCCATGCTCCCATAGTATAGAGGAGGAATAGCTAAATGATTCTAAATTACAAAAATAATAATTGTAATGCTGTTGAAGTAATCCAGTGAGTCTATTGGACAGACTGTACAAATGCAGTTGTTACACAGTATGAGTGCAACTACTGTGTTAAAAAAGGTGGATTGATTCACATAGCAACTCATTCTGACAAGGTTATTACGTTTTATTTTTAATCACAAAATAGCTTTAAACGATCAAGATGGCTCTTGCTTATGTTAGGTGTTTTTTTTCAATTTAGCGACACCATGTCTAAAAATGTAATGTCTGCAATCCACATGCTTTGGAATTACTCTGGTTAAAAGTACAGGAGGAGATTGTATGCATTAAGTTTTTCAGTTTTGATTTAATTATATTTTGCTGGCATGCAAAACAGTTTAGTGTATTACTACACTGACAGGAACAGAGTTCAACTTAGATGGAACTTGAAATGTACAGTTAATATTGATATATAGTTAGTTTTGATAAGAGAGATTTCTGCATCCTATCCATTAAATTGTAATCCTGAGAGACCAGAACCTTTCAATACTATACTGTATTTTATTATAGAAGGAACTGCATAAATCATATTTGCAAATACTAAACTTTAAGAAAAAAGAGCAATCTGATTTCTTTTTGTTTTAGCAGAGATAATCATTCAAAGCCATTTCACAACATTTAGCTTCAACATAATGAATGATAAAAAAGGACAATGAAATAGTTGAATGACAAATCAGAATAGGTTCATTGAAATAGCAATAAAGGTATGAATTAATTGGATTTAACATCAAACTAATACAGTGAGGAACCAACAAATCAGAACAATATCACAAAACCATGACATTTTTGTTGTTTCTTTAATGATATATTTGGCAGGGAGTGTGTGACTGCTTGGACTATAAATAATAACCGCTGTACAGCCTACCATATTGAAAGTAGTCTGCTATCAGCCTGTCACAGAGTTGAGAGTGATCATTGTAGATAAGCTTTTCCCTTAATTGAAATGCACATACTTCTGAACAATTTAGCTATAAGGTTTAAAATGAATAGCTATACTAATGCCATCTTCTGTCGTATAAGATCCACGATTAAGCCTACAATGGGACATCAAGAATTGTAGGAATGATGTGTTTTTCAAATATTTAATCAACTCCTTGTAGTACTGTAAGAGGCAAGCCACTGCAGACATGCTAATGTATAGATGCATTCTAGTTTAGTTAGAAATGCCCTCCTAACATGACATGCAGTATATGCCTGTTAATCGGAATAAGCTTTTATGGGAACATTTACTCAACACAATTCACTATTTGCTTAGTAAGATCAATTCAAAGTTTGAGATAGGTGAGGCCTTGCTCACCTATGCCAGTGTTGTCATTAAGAAATTTCCATGTGAGCTGCAGAAGTATTTGCACCTTCTCGGAAAGAATGGGGATTAGTTGTGTGCGCGCTGACATCTATGATCTATTTCATGTAAAAGGAACAAGGATGGATGATATCCAATGCAGAGAAAGGAAACAGATAGCATGTCTTATAGACAGCTTTGGGTGAAGCAGTTTACTCTAGTAAGATCAGAAATGCTGTCAGAAAATACACACTATTTATATATAATATAATATCAGATGACCAGGATTAATGTAGAAAGCTTTGAGAGGTTGTGTGAAATTATTGAAATTAAGCTATAGTACTTTATCTACAGCTTTTAACTGATAGTGTGAAATGCTTTGATGGAATATTACAGCTACATTTTACATAGCATTACATAGAATCTACAGTACAGGAAAACGCTATTTGACCTAACTGGTCTATGCCGGTGTTTATACTCTGCACAAGTCTCCTCCCACTCTAATCAACTCTTTCCACGTCCCTCTATTCACTTCTCTATCATGTATGCAGCAAGCCTCCCTTTAAATTTGTCAATGTTACTTGCTTCAACCACTCCATGTGGCAGTGAGTTCCACATTCTGTGTGTAAAGTAACTCCTCCTAAATTCTTTACTTGATTTGTTAGAGACTATCATGTATTTGTGACCCTTTTATTAATTATGTCAATTCAATAATCATTTCACAAATGTTATATATTTTGTGGGCTGTACTTAAATATTTCTCAGATATACTAAAATGGAGTTTAAAAAAGCCTGAGCAAAGAACCGCTTAAGTAACAAAAATCTTAAAATGACTGACTCTGTGGCTGACTGAACCTCTAAAGTTTAATGGGGATTTAAAGAGAATTAAATGGTATGTATTTGTTCTTTGTGACAGTTGTAGATTTTACAAGGAGCTAGCTTCTTTGGACAGATGAGCATGATATGCAGCTTTTCAATTTGTACGCCCACCGCATAAAAAGGTGCCAGCAATTACCTGACATAGTAGAAAGGGCTGTGTTGGTACAGATCCGTAGGTTCTGAAGTGGTATGAAAGAATGGGAGACGTGTTCCTTTGCTGAAATGAAGCAGGTTGCAAAGCTTGGAACTATTAAGCTCTGCCAAGTGTTGTTGGTCCTACAGGCCTGTTTAAGTGTTCGCTGTCAACAAGCAAATCACAGGGAGCACTTTCTCTGGCTCACCTCCGATTTATTCATGAACTAAGCTTCACACACCACTCCTTGGCCCAATAAGAGGGGGCAGGTGCCAATAAGAACATCACTTGAAGAGTTACCTTCAGAGCCCCTAGATGTAGATAGCACTTCAGAGAGGAGGAGGCTGACTCCACTTCTGAAGGTCCGTCTTGTAGTTGATTCTGTTAAGACCCTAATTCAAAACTGAATTGTTAGAGCCAAAATGAATGTAGATTCCTTTTACTTCTATGTTACGATTTAAATAAATGAAGTAATGACTAGTGGATGTTAATTAGAAGAAGGAGTAGCCGGGACTCCAATAAAGTACTACTGCTCTGTGATTTAATTGGCATTTATTATGTAAATAGATACCAATAGTATCAAAGATGAGCATGTAAAGTTTACAAGTTGTGTTTTCTAAGCAGTGTGTGCAATATGCAAAAAAAAGTTACAGTAATACTAGTACAGTGTAATCTACCTCTTTTCCCCAAAGAGCGGGAAGGATACACAACAGACAGATATCTGGCACAGTGTTTGCAGTGGGGCAGAGGTTGAGTACAGTTGCTGAAATCCCTTGAGAAGCACTTACTAAGTAGCCTTCTCATATCCTGTCTGATCTATGGTGGAAGAGTCTAAGCAGCTATTACATGTGTGTGCAGGTATTATTAGCCAATGAAGGATTAAAAAAAAACAAAGCAACAACAAAAACTCAGCATCTTGGAAAATGATGGGACGAGAGCTAATGGAATAGAATCTGTAAAATGCATTGATGGAAGCTAATGATTTAGTTGTGGATAAAGTAGTCATCTTGTGCAATCTGATCACAGTCATGAGATCATTTGTCATGGATGAAGTGAAAATGTCAGGACCAATGAGTCTGTGAGTGCCAAAGGGGGCAAAAGGGCTTTAGGAGACACTTTTGTGCAGTACTAGGGACACGACACAAATGGAACTCTGGGGAAATGCAGGGTTAGTAAACTTAGTATGTGTAGGGTAGTAAAATTTGATAAAATAATACACAAAAGGATAAAGATGGGATTATGACATCAGACTTTAGTGATATCTTAACAGTGCAAATAAATTAAATGTAAAAAAGTAGTGTTTTAAAAGCAGTTGAGCATAAGCCATCCACTCTTGGAGGTACAAGTCAGTCTTTATTTCTCTTGGATCTATAATGGCATTTTAAAAGATAATTTGTAAAGAATAGTTGACTTCATGGCTTCAGTGGTCTGATGACTGCTTAGTCCATTAAAATGGTTAAACAATCATTTGATGCATTTAGCAGAAATAACAGGACCTGACTGAAAGATTCGATGAAATGTTTAAAAGGTGCTAGTATATGTAAGTTGTCACAATGTTGCGAGTTATTGTTCCTTTTATTAAACTGAGCTGAAATAGTTTACCTTAGTAAAATGTAAAAATAAATAATCCCCTCAATATAGCCAGAAAAGCAACTGTCTTAACTCTCGTCATCAGTTTTGAGCACAAGTTTATAATCAAAGCATTACAAATGTACTTTTAAAAAGTTGGTGTTAAAATAAGATTACCTTGATCGGTCTTATTTCTGCCTTCATGGTGGAATAACGGGGCAGTGTTTCACAAAAATCAAGTTCAAGTCCAAAGAAGACCAATGTAGTTTCCTCTAAATACATACTTCAGACTTGCAGAAGAAGTCTCAGTTAAATCTGACATCATAGTTTCTTATACTCCTGTATGAAGGGGCCCTTGTAACATCTTTCTTTTCTAATTTGCTGAAAATGATTTAAATATAATGACAATTATTGTTAATAATCTCAATAACATTATTTTTCTGTCTTAAAATACTTCATATGACTCTCAATTTTATTTTTATATAGTCATTCTTACTTAAAATATTTACTAAAATAAAGTTAATCATAAAAAACAACAGTTTTTGAGTCTTTCTTTGATGCACCATTAATATTCCATTTCATTATAGTATTGCTTTGTTAATTACTGCTAGCTATTGTCTGTTTGCACTAAATCCTGAAATCTAATCAAAATCCTGCTTTAGGTAGTGTCTTGTGGTAAACTTTAATTAACTCTTATTACATTGAAGAAGTCTTCAGCTGCTGTACTAACTAATCATTTACCTTCATTATGGTCTGACAGCTCGACTTGTTAATGGCTCTAATAGAACCAGCACTCATTGAATAAACCTGCAGAGTTTACTTCATTCACATTACTTGGTGCAGAATTACACTGCTACTAAAATAATCAGCGAGAGCTGGAGTTAGTCAGTTGTGTCGCCTTGTTTAGCTTGACTGATATGTGTTACTTTTGTAAGTAATCTTGCTAATCCCCTTCAGCAAATTATTAGTAAAAGAAACAAAAAGATTTTAAAACAATAGTTTGTGTCTCTTCATGTCAATAAAACACAACTTTAATGAAACCATTAATAACATTTTATTATAGAATAGAATACAGTGAGGTGGTCAAGTTGTATATAGTCCTATTCAGTCAGCTATGTAGACAGTGTGGGTCTAGTTCGCAATTTACTACTGTTGTTCCTAACTATCAGAGAGGAAGGGTAGGGAGCTGAATTAATAATTATATTTACCATTTTGACAAGAGCCCATCGGAAGGCAGCAGTTTCCCATTATTGTGTATTTCAGCTCCCCAGTCAAGACAATGCCGGTTAGCATGATGTTACGATATCATGCTTTAACTTCAGTTGGATCTCATGTTTCTCAGAGAATCTATGATTGAACTATTTTTCAATATATAAAAATATAAATCACTGCAAAATCAGTTACCCATTTTTTGCAATGGTTATTGCAGCAATTTTTTTAAAGCTTTGATTGCATTATGAATTTTGAGAGACCTCAGAATGATATATCATGCTGGTGCAACAAAAGAAAATGCACCTCATGAAAAGTTTGTGTGAAAGGTGCCAAATGGCGGAAACGGATGATATACAGATAAAAATGCATTGGCGAGTCATGGAGATAGAATATCCATGGAGTTTCCCTCCATAACTTCGGCGGAATATATGGATTCTGCCAATTTCCCACCAAAGTTGTGGCGAGAGACCAGGCAAATCCGAAACAGAAACTCCAAGTGACGAGGTTTAGCCAGTGAGTCGCTAATGACTGCTTGGTCTACGTTGAGTCAGCTGGCGCAATAGTAGGAGCTACATAATAAGCCTTTGCGCCTCGGGTTAGAGAGGAGTAAATCACCGGGGTTCCTGTTTCTGACCACGTTTTAGTCTCCCTTGCTGGAATCGGCTTGTGTGGATATTGGATGAGGACAGTATCGGGTTCAACTGTGCAGTTCCATACAGACAAATAACATGCTGACGCTTATGACAAGACTTGTACAAATAATGGCAAATTGGGAAAAATAGGATGACTGGAATCATATCCCATGAAGGGTTCGTAACTTCAGGGGAGGGGAGGAAATTCGGGACAGAAAATAAGATAATCCCTTGAAAATATGTTCTGTAGGATGAAAACTAGCTGAAATCTGCATTGCAATGAATGACTTGTACAAAGTGTTTTAGGCATTCAAAACATTCTTGCAAAATCATTTTATTTCATTTTGTAGTTTGATTATGATAAGCTGCTGAATAGTAAGTGTGTCCCTTTGTGGAGAGTGTTTTAGGGGGGATAATTTAATACTGGCTGAAGTCAAATCTCAGATGGCCATTGACCCAAAAGACTCAAAACTGGTAATATTTAATTTGTAATAATTGTATAGATATGAATCATAATTTGAGGGCACTTTATATGTTCAATATTCTAAGTGTAGTTATTGCAATAAAATTTGAATTCATACATCACTTCCCAAATGTTTTGGTTGCCGTTTCAGTTTTAAAAATGTACACGGCACACTATAGTCACACTGCAATATGTGCTACACTTGTATTTTTACTGGCCTAAAAACCTGAACAAAGGTGTAATTTATAAACAGGATTTTGCAGTATTTGTAATGCTGTGATGACATTTTTTACAACGTCTTTGATCATGCTCACTTTCATATGACCTTTTAAAATTTAGGAATGATGAGAATATCTTTTTAGAAGATTATTCTAAAGCTACAATTCCAGGCAGAATTCCCTCTTCTGAATAATAGACTGACTTTTCAGGTTATTAAACACGTTCAGGTCTAACATTCCTGTTCTACCTATCTTTTCAACTAGATCTGAGGCTAAAACATTGCTAATAGCTTTGGAATGCTTACTGGGGTACCTGGTCTGTGATTACATTTTATGAAGATAATTACAGTAGAACTAGCCTTGAAGCAGGATCTGCTGGAGAACAGCTTTTGAACTCTTAACATATATCGTGATTCTGGTTAGGTGGCAGTAGGAAGAGCCATCACTGCACAGAAATGACCTGATAATTATATCAGGATCTGTTATGAACATAAATAACTATGAGTGAAAATGTCAAAAACTGCAGCAACTGGAATACTCTGCAGAAATTAGAAACAGGAGTACAGCAGTTTCCTCACTTATTGTTCACATTATCCTTCAAAGCAATCCAAGTGGCCTCTATACGTTTATGAAGGGTTGAGGTAAAATTACAGATTCTGAGTAATGATCCTTAAATAAACATGGCACTAATAATTGTTCATCATAGTCTAGTTTAATGCACTGGATCTTTGCTCCTGACTTGCGAGGATAGCATGGATTTGGGGTTAGGCTCTATATGTGAAGCTGGATTGCTAACTTTACATTAAATCCTGATCGGGAGCATTTTTTTGTGGAGGGGGAAGAGAATGGTGCTATCACAGACAGATGCTTGTAAAATCAGCTTCAATTTACATAACCTTCGAGTACTTTCATATTGTATACACTTTGCATTATAATACAAGATGTGACTGACTTGTAGATTAATATTTATTTAGCACAGGGAAATCAAAGGGATTAAGCAGTCATCATTTTAAATCTAATCCTTCTTTGCATGGATGAGACAAAGGGAGGGTGATTAATGTACATGAGGCTGATAGAGGCACAGTGAAGTTCTTCTGTTTCATCTGTACCCACTTCTGATTAAAAAATTAGTATCGCAGCTCCAAATGTAAAGCAGACTTGCATCGAGGGTACCTCGCTTTCCATAGGGCACTTGATTATTGATTCCTGCACACCTCAGATCTTTAACTTGCTTGACTACCAACTTTATTGCAACCTCTATGCTTCATGCTCCAATGATTCAATACTACAAGCTTCTTTGAGTAACATCAACAAGAATGTTGTCCAATGCAATCAAAGTATTTAATGATACAAAGGGGAGGAGGATAAAAATACCACAAGTAAATTATTCATCAAATGTTTTTTTTTAATTGTTAGGCCAACTATTATTACTTTGCAGATTGGGGACCCTTACCCCAACATTACTTCCTCACCACAGATTGCAAAAAAATGACTGACTGTACCAACCCAATTTGCACTGAATGCATATGTGTTGGAACCATGTTGAGGAAAAATTGGGAAGTTAATGTGAGTGCCAGAACAATTAGAACTGTGCAGTTTGCTCTATTTTGTTACAAATGATACAGTGATTTTGTTTGTTGTTAGAACGAAGGGGGTTTTGCTAAGGCAGCATTGGCCTATCAGATACTGAACTTCAACTACATGGGGGAGCATCAGTCAGGATGCAGGAAAAGTCTTGTTGTAACAGGAGATTTGTAATGGCACAGTTTGTTACAATGAGGCTTGACTTATCTTTACAAATGAGTGTGGGAGGACCTTGTTCATCAGGGCTGAGCTTCGAGGAGTGTTTAAAAATTCATACTAAATTACTGATTTTTTTTAAAGTAGCTTTGTGGGGAAAGGTGTTAGTTTGCATTTATGTCCTTTACAATGTGATACAGACAATAAAGTGGCGACCGTCGAATGTTGCTTCCAATGTGCAAAAACTGCCGTATTTATATTTAGAATGAAATCTATTAAGGTTGTATATGTCTCATGTTGTCTGATTAGTCGTTAAAATATTTAGGGCTAGAAATTGATCAGCCTACCGCCGGATTTTTTGGCGGTATTTCATCGTTTTGAACTGAAAATGGATCGATGGGAAATTCATTGCAATCTTCTGCCGGCGGTTTCGAAATACCGCTGAGGAGTGGACTGCCGGCGTGCAATGCTAGGAAAACAGTTCCCGCCCGAGTTTGGTGGAAGCGGTGATCCGTACTTCTTCAAAAGAAAATGCCCAGTCGGACCAGCCTTTCGATGGACGGTAGGTATGAAACCCTGCAAAAAAAGGTAAGTGAACGTTTTTTTTTAAATTCTTTTGCAGCGGTTCAGTGGAAAACGCTCTGAATGTTTTCCGATGTTTTATTTTTTGAAAAAATATTTTTCTTGTTTTCTCTCCTCCCTATGCTGAATCTAGCCTCAAACTTAATCGCCCATTTTTCCCGCCGGGCATTTTATTCTATTTTTTGATCAATTTTCTGCCGGCGTTAATTGCAGAATCTTAGCCTTTTTTTGGGCAGTAAACGGGCGGTGGCAGCCTTTGATCAATTTCTAGTCCCTGGTTTGATAAATTATGTAAGCATTCATGAACAAGAAAAAAAAAGGAAAACTTTGACTGGCCAGGTAGCATAAGCACACAAACCTTTCCTTTATTTATCTATTTATTTATGGGTATTTATCTTTGAAACCTTCAAGCCAATTCAAATTTAATTTTTTCACCTTTTACAAGACAGATGTATATTTTGTTTCAGTCTTCCATTCAAACTTAATTACCTTCTCCGTCTTTGTGGTGACTTGGGCGGAAAGTTTTTGTCGAGTCAAAAGAGGTCGTCACACATTCTTTTGCAGCTCTCTTCATTAATTCATCCTTGCAGGAGCACTTTCTATCGTGCTGGGAAGGTAGAAGGGTGTAATAGAAGAGCCCTGAAACATCAGCAGGAAGCTCTAAGCTGGTTAATGCAGTATAATTGTCTGGACATAGACTGGCCTTTGTTTGTGCGGTTCACTTCGAATCAGCTGTAATTAACTCCAGAGTGTTTCCAGATTGCCAGCAAAAAAATTACAGCTTTTCTGTTTTAAATTGGAGAGCTCACAAAGACATTAGCTATGCAGATTGGTTTACTTTGATTTGTTTCTTTCTTATAAGTGAAGGGTTGTATAGTTTCTGGAAAACTGTTTTCAGTTATTGTAAAATCACATAAATTTTGAGTTTTCAGTGTCCAAGAATCATTTTAAAATAGTATTTTTCTAAGCAAATAAGTTATAAGCTCATTATTAGCCAAAATTAAAACAGCTAACAATTACATTTTGATATGTCAGTAATGCAATAAGCAGTCATCTTGTTACAATATAATTTGGTTTAAGAGTGTTCAATAGGGATATATCACCAAAAACCTGCATCACATAGAGAGTAACAAAGAAGAACATGTGGTTGTGAGTTTCTTTTGAACAACTTCAAATGTTCTGAAGGATGGCCAATAAACTGAGAAGTTAAAGGAAAATTTACTCAGCTGAAGATTAGTTCATAATTGTTGGCTTAAACCACATTACTTGAGATAGGAAACCTAAAGTAATCTAACATAATTATTGCCTTTTTGTGCAAAATATGGTACCTGTATTTAAGTGCTTAAAAAGGACGAGAGCAGTAAAAAGCTGTTTAATTCAACACAATCCAGGGCTAGCAAAATATCTACCACACCCTGCCAGTGCATACTGCAGCTTCTAATCATGAATTCTGAAATGGACTAAAGGAAGTTATAGCACAGTATAGGTTGCTTACGAGTGTTTCTAATAACATTGCACATTGTGCAGAAAAACTGTCAAGAATCAATGCAAAAGTTCATGCATTACATTTTTTCTTTTTAGATTTGAACAAAGTACTAAATCTAAATGTGGATTTCACAAGTAAAGGGGTTCTTGGTGCCTGTATAATGCTGCTTTGATGGATTTTTCATCAGTCGTTTGTATGTGGCAACAAATAAACAAGTATAATTACACTTGTGAAGGTCCATTCATTCCTTTGTCAGGATTAGATATATGTGCAGTTTTCACACTGATCCTCTCTTTTGTCTTTGCCTAACTCAGTATGACATATTGATAGAGGATTTGGTGTGGGGAAAAAGGCCACAGCAGAGACAGTGATGACCTTTAGGAAACTTGATATAATTCTGGCATAATTGTATTTATTTTTAAGAGAGTTATGTAAGTTCAAACTTTGCGTGGGTTGAACTGGTGTTTTATGTGGACAGCTTTTAACCTGTCTCTAACACTGCAAATAAAGAATTGAAGTCAAATAAGGGAACTAAACAGCAGATGGAAAAACAAAAGAACCAAGAACTCTGTTGGTCTTTTTTTCCCAGCACTTAACAGTGTGGCAAACCTACCATTCCTCTGCCATTATTCTCTTCCCTTGATCAGATCACGTTCTTTTTAATCACTTCTCAAACACTGTCTCACTGGAGCAGAGAAGAAGGCTGGGACAATCTCAATTAAAAAACAGAGGTATAATTGGCATTTGTGATTCTAGTTCTTTGTTCCAATGGGAACTGAACATTCATTCAGTGCAGAGGCATTGCCCTATTGTTTAACATGTACACTTTTTGTCAGTTAATCTTAGTGTAGGAGTATCGATTATTTTGCTTGTAGCCATTCAACCTGTATTTGCTGAAGGAGGAAAAGAGAAGTTAGCAATTTAATCATACATAAAAGTCAGTTGTTTGCATTTAAAATTATGATTTTGTTATTATACAAATTTGAACAGTACAATAGAAAGAATAGACATGGACTAAGAGCAAATTGTGTTCCATAGTTGCAAGATTAAAGCTCAAAATAAAACAGTTTGCAAAAAAAGACACATTTATATAAATTATTGGGGAATATGTTGTGGAAATTTGCAAAACATCAAAGCATGCTTGTGAAGGCTTTTAGATGTTAAAGCTTTCTTAGTTAGTGTCTGAAGAAGAAGTAAGGGCTTTGATTTAGTTTGTCTGCAGAAACCATGTATGTCCAAACAGCAGGTATCAAGAATAGTGTTCAGATGTATATAGCATATTTTATAATTTATCAGTTTATAATGATTCGCTATGTATTGCCCAGAAGCATGGAAATATTCCCCACAGAGTCATTTAGTGCTTGAAGTGTTGAGAGATGCCACATTACAAATCACAGTCTGCTGCATATTGTCTTGTTTCATCATTTTAGAGAGGTCACCCCTCCCACTCTATAATTGTCTTAATTGAATTGTTTTGTCTGTGTGCTTATACAATACTTTTAATATATGCTGCTCTGCATCTTTCTGGAGCTATAGGTAGAACCATTTATAAAACAGTGACGACATGTCATTTATCAGTGTCTGCTTTTTCAGATGATGAAATGAAATAGGAGTCCTGTACACAGTACTATATGTTTTGAGCTTATTTCCGATGTAAATTATTCAGTGTTGGTGGATATTGGCGTATGTACAGTATGTGCTAACAAGAGTAGATAGTCAAGTCTAATCCTGCCTGTTCACCAAATAAAAAGTATTGTAAGGCTGCTTTGTGCAAGAGAATGCACCACAGAGCCTATTTTGTATCAGTCTGGAGTTGTCAAATGTGGATTAAAATTGAGTCTATTAAGGTTGTAAACTTCTGAAAGTGCTCAGTGTATTTGCATCTGCCTGGCATATTTTGTTGCCACTTCCCATGACTGCTGGAGTACTGCATCATGTTCCAAAACTACAGCCTAATTTCTGATGCAAATATTGTTGCTGTTAAATTGTCAAATGCAGAGGTAAGTGTGCCTGTGTGTGAACTAATTAGAAAATTATTAGGTTTTCATGGTCTTTGTGTTGGGGTTCATTTCAGAAATGCTTTTTTATGCTGCATGCAAGCCATGAGCATAATTAACCTGGAGCTCATCAATGATTAAAATTACACGCTAAGCTTTATGATATTCAATTCAGAGGCAATTAGACTGTCATTTTAGCCCATCTCAGACAGCAAAACTAATTTTAATTCATTTTCAATCTGTGTAAATCTTCTGATGTCTCTTAAACTGATCATTTTCCTCTTTGACTTAGCTGAAGAGATTAGATTTGATTAGAGCAAAAAATGTAAGCAGCTATTCTTCAATGCTTAATGGCAGATTGCATCCCCCAAGCCTTATTTAGTCAGAATTTGTTTTAAATTAATCCCCCAAATTGCTGCATACCAAGGCATTATGCATACAACACAGAATGATCTCTGCTCTCCAAATGTTCAATAGCAGTGAGTATTTTTTATTCATAGTTATGTAGTGTGGAATTATGTTGTCTTATTGACACTGCACGTGGCAATTTTCTTAATTTTGAGAATCATAGTATACCGGCCCCTGAAGATATACAGTGAGCTGTCCTTTCTCTTGCTCAAAGCCTTTGTCATGAATTGAAAGTGAGCACTGAAGTGGCTGACCACCCTGCTGTTGTGTATAGTGCCATCATTCTGTAAACTGGGAGATCTGCAAGAACTAGAGACACTCAGGATCAATGCAAGTCGTTAATACAGTAGTTGCAGTCCAGTGGACAATAAGGCTGAAGGATAGCAGAGTTTTCACCTTAACTTTCTTTCTGCGCATCACCCTGCTGTGAAATAGTGATACGGCCTTTACAAACTACATCTGTGTTTCCACTAAACGGAATATACGGGCTGTGGTGCCTGCTTTGAGAAAATGATTGAAGGATTTTCATCATCGGCTCTTTCATATGATTTGTTAAAAGATAGGAGAGAAGTTGATTGAGGTAGTAGCTGAGAGATGGGCAACGCACCAGGATTGACAACATCAAAATTGTATTTGAAACGGTGTTCATTACGTTTTGCAGTGAAAAAATTTGACTGAGTCTGATTTTCCCCAAGGATGGTAGGACTGGATGCACTAAATATTAATTTCTGTTTCTATGCCTATTGAAGTAGCTGAAGCGTGGGGAAGAATCCTGATTGGTGCTTAATCAGGGCTTGTTAGATACCTGCTGAGGGCTCTCACAGAAGGAAGATTTGAAGTAAGCTGATTTACTTGGTCAGAGGAGAAGCAAAGAAGAGCTCAATCTTTTTTTTTTTGTTGGCACTATAATCATTTGCTTACTTTTCCCTCATGTTATGGGTTTATCTGACAAAATATGCCAAGAGTAAAAAACAGCCCATATCAAACTTTATAATCTGAAAGCCTTTTAAAAAGATTTAATGAAAGAGGTAAACTATCAGCTCTAGTGTTTTCTTTTTGTGCATTTATAAGGAAAAACTTGTCAGGACTATACTTTGCAAAGGAGTCGATTAGCATTCAAGAAAATGTATGGTGAGAGCATAAAGGCGTTGTCTTGCATTATCCAAATATTACCAAATATCTCTTGCTAGAATTCTCAAGTGAAAATCCATATTATTGCTGTTTTTGATCTTTCCATAATACTTAAAGTATAACTTTTGACTTGTTTGTGAGACTGAAGATTACTCTTGTTTTATTATGGAGCTGCTTGTACAGAAGAGTGAAGTATTTTTGATGCGTTGCCATGTTATTTGTGTGAGTGATTATTGCTGCTGAGGCTCCAGATCATTACAAATGCATCAGTACTGTGACAGTATGATTTCATAGGAAATTGTTTTTTGTGTATGATAGACTAGTTAATTAAAAGTTTTATACTGAAGAATTATAATAAAGGTGACTATGGGTTACAATATATCAAGAAATTAAATGTTGCACATGTACTTTATGAGAAGAAATAAATAATGTAACAATTTTTAAATTATCACTTTGTAAAATGTTAAAGGCTAATATGTTTAGATCCATATATAAATTTGCAATGAAGTCCACATTATACTAGACATCAAACTTCCACAGTCTGTAAACTAGAGATGAACTATTAGAGACTACTATTATTATTATTTCATAAAATGGCTTCCCTCAACTTATTTTTTGTTTATCTAGGTCCCTGACAGGCTGGATGAAATGAGATCCCCATGTAGCAATTGCCATGGAAACCTGTGACTCTCCTACTATCTCTAGGCAGGAAAATGGGCATAACACATCAAAGCTATGCGGAACGACACAACTGGATAATGAGGTGCCAGAGAAAGTTGCAGGGATGGAGCCTGACAGGAAAAACAGCGCCACGGATGACAACCTGAGAACAGATGAGCACAGAAGCAAAAGCTTGTTGGATTTCAGTGTGGAGAATGCTGCCACCACTCAGGTTACCTCAGCAAAAGAGATCCCCTGCAACGAATGTGCCACTTCTTTTTCAAGTTTACAGAAATACATGGAGCATCACTGCCCAAATGCCCGCCTTCCTCTTCTGAAGGATGACAATGACAGTGAGATAAGTGAATTAGAGGATAGCGATGTGGAGAATCTGACAGGAGAGATAGTTTACCAGCCTGATGGGTCGGCATTTATAATAGAGGACTCCAAAGACAGTGGGAAGAACGTGCAGCCAGAAATGAACAGTAAGCTCTTTTCCTCAGCACTTTTTCTGAACTCACTCACGGTGGCTGGGGAAAAGAATGAGCAAGCAACCTCTGCACCTATGTCGTTCTATCCGCAAGTCATCAACACTTTTCATATTGCTTCATCCCTCGGGAAACCATTTCCTGCCGAACAGGCTTTCCCAAATACCTCAGCATTTGCAGGAGTTGGTCCTGTCTTGCACAGTTTTCGTGTCTATGATGTCCGGCACAGTAGTGAGAAAGATTATCTCAGCAGTGACGGCTTGGCCATAAACTCCTGTGTGTCCAAAGATGTTCCTAACAATGTGGACTTGTCTAAGTTTGATGGTTGTGTTAGCGATGGGAAAAGGAAACCTATTTTGATGTGTTTCTTGTGCAAGTTGTCCTTTGGCTACGTTAAGTCATTTGTAACCCATGCTGTGCATGATCATCGGATGGGCCTCAATGAAGAGGAGCAAAAGCTCCTAAATAATAAATATATCTCCGCCATCATACAGGGGATAGGCAAAGACAAGGAACCTCTAATAAGCTTTCTGGAACCAAAAAATTCTAATTCTATTCATCCTCGGTTTTCAAGTGCAAACCTCATAGGTCCCGATCCAACCTACCGTGGTTTGTGGAGTGCATTTCATGTTGAAAACGGTGATTCTTTTCAGGCTGGCTTTGCATTCTTGAAAGGAAGTGCAAGCACTGCTGGTTCATCAGATCAGTCACTAGGGAACACCTTAGTGCACAAAGCTGAAGCAAACCTTGGGGGGCTGTCTAGTTCAGCTCTGAACACCCCAATTACCTCAGCTTCCCTCAGTCACTCATCATCTGGGTCAAACAAGTTGTCAGGGAGCAAGGACCAAGAGAGTAACTGTGAAAGAGCGAAAGAAACATTTGTCTTGCATCCAGATGGAGAGTTCCAAATCAAACGTGAACCTATTGAGCCAATGGATGATGATGAAGATGACACATATTCAAATGAGCTTGATGATGATGAGGCATTGTTGTCAAGTGGATTAGTGGACCGAAATGGTAGCAAAGATTTCCCTATCTCAAACCAAAGCATTTCTATGTCTCCTTTAATGCCCAGTGTGCTAAATTTAAATGAAAAAGGTACCTCTTCTTCCTCTGTGACTGTTTCTGATGATCTAGATACAACAAAACAGCATGCTGCACATAAGGATAACTGCAGTGACAACTATAGCATTAGTGACAAGGACTTTGCAGGTGCCAGTAAAGATTGTGCCACAACCCCGCAACCAAACGATATAATCCACAGAGATGATGATAGTCCTGGTTCTCATCACCAGCACAGCTGTAACCCCTACACACTAGGGGCAGGTGAAAGTCCACCAGGAAGTAGTATTGAGTGTCCCAAATGTGACACGGTCCTTGGCTCATCGCGCTCTTTAGGTGGCCACATGACCATGATGCATTCACGGAATTCATGCAAGACATTGAAATGTCCCAAATGCAACTGGCACTACAAGTATCAACAAACCCTTGAGGCACATATGAAGGAAAAACACCCTGAGCCTGGCAGTTCTTGTGTTTATTGTAAGACTGGACAGCCTCACCCTAGGCTAGCCAGGGGTGAGAGTTACACTTGCGGCTATAAACCCTTCCGCTGTGAGGTTTGTAACTACTCTACAACTACCAAAGGCAACCTCAGTATTCATATGCAGTCAGACAAGCACCTAAACAATGTTCAAAACCTTCAGAATGGCAGTGGAGAGCAAGTGTTTGTGCATACTGCTCCAGGACCTACATCTAGCCTCAGTGGCTGTGGGACACCATCCCCATCCAAACCAAAACAAAAGCCCACCTGGCGGTGCGAGGTGTGTGATTATGAAACCAATGTGGCAAGGAACCTTCGCATCCATATGACAAGTGAAAAGCACATGCATAACATGATGCTGCTGCAGCAGAACATGAAGCAAATTCAGCACAGCCTGCACTTGGGTCTGGCACCTGCTGAGGCCGAGCTTTACCAATACTACCTGGCCCAAAACATAGGCTTGACAGGCCTGAAACTGGAAAATCCGTCTGACCCACAATTCATGTTAAATCCATTCCAGCTTGATCCTGCAACAGCTGCAGCTGTGGCACCAGGACTAGGTCAGTGCTTATTGGGATTTTTTTCTCTCCTTTACAATTGTCAATTCACAGCTTTAATTCATTAAGGTCCAAGTTGCCTGTTTATCTTTTGAACCATGCACCCTCTTTTTTGCACTACTGGAATAAAATATTTCCTGTGAATTTCAATTGACAGTTGCTATCAGTAGAATAAAAGTTCGTTAATTGTAAAATTTGTAATTACAAATATATATTATTCTGGTAGATGAAAGTGTCATCTTGCTTTTTATATTAGTTATATATTTTATGTTGATTTAATTTCTCTGCAGTTCTCAAAGTGTTTAAATACTCGGGTTTAATGATTGTCTTGGTATATAGTATGGATCGTTGTAAAGTTATTTTCATATAATTTCATTGAAATCTGAAACTTACCAGGTCTAGAAAGGTAGGCATCTTGCGTCTGTGCAACATTGTATTGATTGTTAAGTGCTTTATTTCTGTTGGCGTTCCATACATTTAAAGTATTTTCAACATTTCGTTTGGCTTTAGTTTTGTGAGACCTAATAACTTTTGCATATCTATCGAGATAAATGAATATTTAAAAACAAATAAAAGGCTCTGTGTACATATTAGTCCCTGTTCAATACCCCAGGGGTTCACACTAAGCAAAAATATAAATTCAGGCATTCATAGTGAAAGCCCACAATGATACATCTGCACAATTAGTAATGTTCTGACAATCCAGAAGCCCCATAGTCAGAAGATACTACTTTGTAATATCACTATAATTCATTTAACACCTTCCAGTGTGTCTACAGAATTTATGCGAGGCAGTTAACAATTTGGATGCACTTATTGTGTTGCTGTAAAATTAGATTTAACACCGACTCTTTTGTATCAGAAGTTATTTCTTCATTAAATAATGTATCATTAAAAACTACATTTTTCAAATAGAAGTATTTTGGTACTCATGGGCCGGGAAATTCCTTGGAGCTGCTCTGGCTCTGCCATCATTGCGTGTGTAATTGGAGTTTGTGACGCACTTCCAGCGAAGTAACGCTGAAGGAACGGGAGCAGCCCACAGGAATTTTCCGGTCCTAAGGTTTCTTACTGTAACTTGAATTAGCTAAGTGAAGGTAAATTGGGGCACTTATGTTCTAAATGTGCTGCAGTTTTGTTTTATTATTGATTAACTTTGATTTCTTTAAAAATACAAATTCAGGGATGACATCATGCCCAATAGGAGTAATTAAAGCTATCTGATGAGAGAATTTAAGAGTTAAAAGGGATGATTGTAATTGATCCTGATTCAATCCTATTACAGCTTTTTATAGTTTAAGCTCCAGAGAAAGCAAATTCCTCACCAAGGCTTTATTTTACCAGTTCCTCTCTGTGTTTCTATTTCATGGTTTATGCTTTCCTTTTCTAACATAAAATTGTTCGCTCTGATTTTCTCTTTGCAGTTAATAATGAGCTACCACCTGAAATGAGGCTTGCGAGTGGTCAACTAGTGGGTGATGACCTGTCCTTCCTTACTGCCGGAGAGATTTCACCTTACATCAATGACCCCTCGCTGAAGCTGTTCCAGTGTGCTGTCTGCAACAAATTTACCACCGACAGCCTGGAGGCCCTGAGCTTGCATGTGAACAGTGAGCGTTCACTCCCTGAAGAGGAGTGGAAGGCTGTGATTGGAGATATCTACCAATGTAAGCTCTGTAACTACAACACTCAGCTGAAGGCCAACTTTCAGCTCCATTGTAAGACAGACAAACACATGCAGAAATATCAGCTGGTGGCCCATATCAGAGAAGGAGGCAAACCTAATGAGTGGAGGCTGAAGTGTGTCGCTATTGGGAATCCAGTGCATCTTAAATGCAATGCCTGTGACTATTATACTAACAGTGTGGATAAGTTGCGCCTTCATAGTACCAACCATAGGCATGAGGCAGCAGTCAAGCTGTATAAGGTAAGAAAATGAGATCTAACCATTCATATGTACATAATTTATAATACTTGAAGAGATGATATTCTGTGACAGATCGAAGTAGGTTGTGTTTCTGTGTAACAGAATTGAAAATAATTATGTAGACAAATTAAATCAGCCAATATAGCACAGACCAATATGTCTGTATCCTTAACATTGAAATTGAATTTTAACAGAAACAGTATAGAACTAATTTGTTGAAAACATATGGGACCATTTGGATTATAACCTAAATAAGCTGTAAAATTCGGACACCGTCTCCAAGATCATGCAATTTTAATTGATTTGGTAAATGTTAGTTATTGGACAGTTACCAAATAGTTGATTATTCAGCGTTTGAGGACATTATTGGTATTTGTTTCTGTTTTTTCCAAAAATCAATTATTCACTCATGTACATCTGTGAGTATGCAACACATTAACTTTTCTATGTAAAGGCAAGGATATGTGTCTCAAACACAGTGAAAATAACACACTTAACAATGAGGAGTAAGTGTGCAGGTACTCAGCTGCCATATTCAGTGCACTACTGAAGTAGTGAAAAAGTAGTCTCATGTTAGAGTCAATTTTATTAAGGCATCAAATAATTGACCCTTGAGCTAGAGGCGAGGGGTGGGGGTGTGGTCTGTATTAGGAGATTTCAATATGTTATTATTGATAACAACCCTAATGTTTACACATTTGATTCCCTCTCCCACTTTCATAAGTTGTTGATTGATTTTCAAACTTGTAAGATGCTGGCTGTAAGTTAGCTCACTGTGTATATTCCTGAGATGCTGTTCTTTCACAACAGGATGTATTAGTGAAGCCAATGGACTAAGGATAGTGAAGCAGTTGTATGCAAAACTATGTTTGTCCCACTGTTTGACAATCAGTTTGATTGATGAATTAGTGTTTTGCTATTGTAATGGACAATTCTAATTATACTTCAGTAAAGGAATACTTAATAGGCGTGGCTGAAGTCTTGCAGCTTTTTGGACTTTTAAACTAAGACATTAATAGTTATGCAGAAAACTGGCTCTTTGGAATGCTGACATTAACAAGTCTCACCAAAGAGTCATGAAATGATTAATAACTTAAAAGGCCATTGCTGTTTCAACATGTCTACTTGACATTGTGAGTTGACCTTCATGAGGACTGAATGCACAGTTGAAAATGTGATGTTGTTGATGCTTACTGATGTTTTAGAATCATGTCAAGGGGCTGGAAGGGATGGGCTTTAGTGGATGTGAATGTGATGATGGGCTGGTTATATGAAGTAAGTAGGGTCTTTCTTGCATACCACTTATAAAATACAAATGTAAAACTGATCAGATGTTTATCAATAAGCTTATAATCAAAAGTTTGCTTGCTGGTAAACGTAGATGTGCTTTCACCAGAGCATTGATCAAGTTGTCAAGATCTGAAAAATTTCCAAACTTTAGCAAATGATTGACAACATTTGAACTTATTTTGAAAAATTATTTTGTGTAGAAGATTAAAATTCAGAATATATTAGACACTTGCCAACACCATTAATCATCTTTGACATGCAGAGAATATATAGTAATTACACAATCCATTCTTCAGATCTTATCTGTGCATTCACATAGGATACCTACTATTAAAGTTACTTAACATTCGGCTGGAACACTCTGAATATTTGATAGATATAAAGGTAGGAACAGAATCCTATTTTTAATTAGTAAAGTAACAAGGTTACAAAATCAAGAAAAAACAAGTAAAACACAACAAGAAGATTTGACTGAACATAACAAAAGTATTTTTTTTTTAGTAAGAATGGATCTGCTAGTTTCCCTGAAGACAAATCAGCACATTTAATGTCGCTGAGGATGTTTTAGAATCATGTCTGGTCAGCACAGACTGAAGAGTTATCAGAGGTTT
This sequence comes from Pristiophorus japonicus, assembly GCF_044704955.1. NCBI lineage: Eukaryota > Metazoa > Chordata > Chondrichthyes > Pristiophoridae > Pristiophorus > Pristiophorus japonicus. The sequence goes on along the minus strand of NC_091977.1, from coordinate 380,601,031 downwards.
ATTGACACACAACAGCTGCAAATATCTGTTCCATTTTATTGATTCTGCTATTATTTTACTAGCAATGTGGAGGGAAGAATCTTGACAAGCTGAACCCAGAAGGCATAACCATCATGCCAAGTATATGACACATAAAATTTTTTAAGATTTCAGAGCCACAGCAGACTGGTATCACAGTACAGGTATTAGGTTTTAAGCAGGACCCATGGGACTTAGTAGAAATAAAAAGTGGAATTCTTCACAAGTGTTTTTTTAATTCTCAGCAGTAACATCGAAAATCAGTAACAATTCAAAATAACTGTGTGGACAAAATATGTGCAATAATAGCCACAGGTAAGGACCTCAAGTTTTACCAGAACACAATACTGTAGGTAAATATTGTTAGTCCAAAGTATTTACTCCCGACTCCCATTTGTCCCAAAGTCATTGGCTTCTACTTTAATACGCTTACAACCTTGTAGAAAGGCTGCTCCATGGAGTCCAGAACATTTCTTCCAAGTGGAATCAGACATAGAATGCTTACTTGGGGCAGGGGGAATCCTTGCAGATAGCATTACTAATTTCAGTGCAGTTGGAAGCTGTCCTTTCCTTTTTAATGCAATCGACCTATTGAGTTTGTTTGTGTTTCTTGCAAAAGTTAACAGCTGTGAAATTGGAGCTTTTAGCACTGGTCGTTAAAGCCAGTTTGGAAGGAAAAATGGTGGCAGCCTCAACCGTCCGCTTCTGGCAGGTGCCGTGGCGACAGCCATTTTGGAAAGGTTAGCAGCGCTGTCTTTGCTGGTGTTCATTGCAGATATTTAGATGAGCCAGATTGTCACGTATATGAGTGTGCATTGCTGATTTAGCGCATGATCACCATTCCGTTTAACGCTTTCTAATCACGATAGCTGACTATGCGTTCAGCAGCAGGAAGGACTCCCCACCAGCGCTATTTAAAGAGATCATCAATAACTTGCAACTGACTTGCTTTTTCTTTACTACAGGCTCTGTGTAAGTTTGTGAAACTGTTTGGAGCTTTCTAGAGTTGTTTAAAGTTGATGAGGTCACAAGGAGTGTTGCTGCAAGTGGAAAACGCCTGGCTTCTGATTTAAAGGATTCTGTTCACACCACTTGCTCCCAGTCATGGGGGCTCTATTTTCAGTCCCCCTTGTGCTCAAGTATGGCAGGGAGATGGACCAGAGGCAGCAAAGAAGAGGTCAAAATGCTTGCAGAGGGAAGAGGAGGAGGGGCAAGTGGGCGCACATCAAGAGGTCTTACCCACCGAGGGTCTTCCGAGAGCACTTCTCCTACCTGCACTTAAGCCAGAAGCAGTGTACTAGGATGCTCTGCTTCACCAAGGAGGTGGTCACAGAAGTCTGTCACCTCCTGCCCCAGAGCAGAGCGACGATGGCTATCCCAGTGGCCACCATGGGCCTCAATCTTTTCACCAGCAGATCCTTTCAGTCTACAGCAGGAGGCATAGCTAACATCTCCCAGTTCGCCGTCCATCACTGCATCCTGGAGGTCACAGAGTCTGCACACATGTGGCTTTGCGGGCGCTGAATACCAATCCTGAGATGTTCCATGACTGCAAAGGTTACCACTCACTTAATGTGCAGTTGGTATGTGACCACATCCAGCGCATCTTGATGGTCAATGCCTGCTATCCTTGCAGCAGTCATGATGCCTTCACCCTGCGCCAGTCTGGTGTGCCAACAATCTTCTAGCCACCACATCAAACCCAAGGGTGCCTGCTCGGAGACCACAGCTATCCGCTCTACACTTGGTTGATTACTCCCCTCCACAACCCCACCACTTGTGGCCAGCACTTAGGTAATGAAAACCACGAGGAATATCATTGAGCAGACCATCAAGGTGCTAACGTAACAGAGCGGGTGTCCCATTTCGTGTTGGCATGCTGCATGCTATACAACCTGGCCATCATGAAGGCGCAGTCCTTACCCCCAGGGATTGCGGCACCACCGGAAGGGAGGAGGTAGGCAGCAGAATCCCATTCTGTCCATGAGGGACTCATCACACTCCGGTTCCAGTGAATGAAACCCCAGATTGCCGATGCTCACCACTTCCCCATTTTACCATCCATCTGTCACAGAGCTGCACAGCGTCCTCCTGGGCACAATGCAGAAATGAGGGCCAGCACAAAGCAAACATTTCAAACATAATTTAAACAAATATCAAATCCAAATCAAAACAACAATGTCAACTAATCACCGTCATGAATTTTCATAGTGTCTGTCTTTTCTGTTGCTTTTCCTGCTCCAGTGCTCCAACGCAGTGCTCCCCCAGTGTCTGCAGTATGGCTGGTGGAAGGCTGCTGACTTTCAGTGGCGGAGACTGCAGATGGCCTTGCAGGATGTCCTCAAGCAGTTCTGGGCCCAGAAAGCCTGGCTGTAGACTGCACCACCTCGTCATCAGCAGCAGCCGCCTGTGCTGGCTGGATAACAGGCAGCAACAAGGGCACTGGCAGAGTGGCAGTGGTGGGAGTAGGAATGTTGTCACCCTGAGAAAGGACAGCAGGTTCTTGCTCCACGGACCAACTGTCACTCGCTCCGCGGCAACACCTCAGCATTCCTAGCCTTCTGCTGGGGGACAGATTGCTAGAGTGCTGCGAGACCCTGCAAGTCCCTTTCCACACTTGTAAACCCAGCTACGATGGCAGCAGTTGTCGCTTCCATTGCAGCAATGAGGCGCTGAGTTGCTTCCGCCTATGCTGCAATGGGAGCTAAAACATCGCCCATCACACGCAGCATCGTACTTGGGTCTACAAGGTCTCTCATGGAGTTGCCCATCATTTACATCCTGGAAATCATGGGCTTGAAGCTCTACACACAGCCTCATCCAACATTGGAGCAGGACTCCTCCATGCTCCTTGACACTGATTTCTGTCTGTGTGCCCATTACCCTTCTTTTGAAGGCCATTCCATCGATGTCATCATCTGAGTCCTGTGCAACAGAACTCGTGCGCGAATTCGCCCGCCCGGGGAGATGGCACCCGAGCTATCCTTTCCTCCTGGCCTGGCTGCAGTCCACTCATGCCTGGTGACCCACCATGTGCAGATCCTGCCTCTATACTATCCTTTATATCTGCGCAGTGCCAATTTCTGAGCTGGTGCCTGCGAGTGTCAGATGCAGTGACGATGTGACTTCTCCTCTATCACTGTCCTCCTCCATCACTTCGGGGACTGACTGGCCGGGTTGAAGTTATTGGGTATCTGAAAGGAGAAACACTGTGGTGAGGGGAGGAAAGCAAGATATCCATGCATGCACCATCAGCAGCTTGTAAGTGAGAAGAGATTGTGGGATGACGGGGAAGTGGGATGTGAGCAGAAGGATTATGTATGAGCATACCATCATCAGCAATGCTTTCAACTTCCCTGCTCGCCACAGACTCTGTGAATGCCTCTCCAATGATGTCCAGAACTCCTTCCTCCAGCTCCGTCAGGTTCTGCAGACGAGCTTCCCCTCCACCCATCTGCTGCTGCTCCCAGTTGTTATGAGCCACCTTTGCCTGCAAGAGAAAAGAAAGTGTCAGTGAGTGTGGTGCAATGTGTTTGGGTGATGGGCTTGCCATGGTTAAATAGCTGGCAGTGCGTGCAAGGTGTGAGACATGGGTGTGAGTTTTGCAGCAGTGGTAAGTGTATGAGGGTGAAGAGAAGCTACGATTGTGAGGTATGAGTGGTGATTGCTTGAGATTGCTGGTAGGTGAGTGATGGGCATGTGGTACATTGTGTGTAGCTTATGGTACAGATAGTGGGATATAGCATTTGATGATGCAATCACTCATTTTGACCACTCGTGTGAGGTCATTATACTTTTTGCGGCACTGGATCCAGGTCCTGGGGACAACAGTGGACAATAGTGATGGCTTGACCAATCTCCTCCCACATCCTTTTGGTGTTCTGCCTTGAAGGCCTCTTGTACCCCGCTGCGGGTAGAGGACATGATGATGTCTTTGTACCCCCAGGTCCAAGGCCTCCAGTGCCGCATCATTAAATCTCCTTGCCCTTCTCTTGGCTTTTAGGACATGACTCTCTCCACTTTGATAATGAGGTGCTTCTGTGCCAAAGCACCTCTTAAAGTAGTGCAGAGAGCCTAGGCCAAACTTGATTGGCCAGTAGACTGCACCCAATATTGGCTCCTCTGTTCAGAGCTAAGTCAATCAGCAGCGCATTTAGCACTGAGATCAATGCTGCAATCATTATATTGACCAGGCAGCACAAATTTTGCGTGCTGCCTGCACCAGTTTGAACAGGCCCGGGCCTTATCCAATTTCTAGGCCAACAGGTATTGAGTTGAAAAGAAAACAATGTCATTCTATTTCCCTTTAAAGAGGCTGCTCACTAAACACTCTCAATGAAGATTCTTCCCAAACACAATTTGCACAGATATTCCTCAGTGCAATTTTTGAGGCTCCCTTTCGACATACTGGGAGCAAAATTGTCCCTGATTGGGGGCAGTAGCCTTCTGGGGCTGGGACTTTCTGTGTCCAGCGCATAAGTCCCACCCCTGCCGCGGAATTGCCCTTACCACTTCTGAAAGAAAGTGGAGCGCAATCTCCACTTCCTTTGGGTGCGGTAAAAATGGCGCGAAAGAAGCGCTAAGCGGTTTAACGCCCTTCCCCTTCGATTAAAGGGAACGGCCACTGCACACTCTGCACGGTCGCTGATGGCCTCCACTAGGGCTGCGTGCGACCGGGTCTACATCTGGTGTGCCCGGGCTGCACGATGGTGGCCTGGACCATGCTAGGGCCGCCATCATCGGCAGACACAAAAAGATGGCGGCCCGGGGCGCTGGTGCCCTCCCCTTTAAGGAGCACCCCGAGAGCGGATGTTCGCCAGCTTCACGACCCGCGAAATTGCCGTTGACATCTTCTCGTGCCAGCCTCGCGGTCCGCAGGGCAATTTCCCTTTCAGGGCATTAAGGGGTCGGCCTAGGGCGCTAATCATGGGGCACAACGCTGCTATGGCATCACCCACGCAAACTCTCGGGCAATTTCCCGGAAGGCGGTAGCGCCCCCCCTCCCCTGGGCGAAAATTGACTTGCCCCCCCGGAGGTGCCAACGGGGCTATATAAAGAACAATTTTACTCCCACTGTTTGAGAATCCTCCTCGGCAACATTCATGACACAATCTGATAGGATCCCCCTAGACATGCTTTCACTTGAAATGATTTGCAGTTATTCGCTTAGACGTACAGAGGATAATTTTTGCGTGATCGTGTAAAATGGACGATAGCGATTTAGCCGCCCATTATACATTTCTCCTAATTTTCATTTCCATTGCCTTGACTGACAGCGGCTGAATCAATATCTCCCACTTTACACAGTCACCCAAAGTCAAAATTCTCCCTGCTTTGTCAGAATCTTCAAATATGCTTGACATAAGCTTCCCTCAGATGTTCTATGAGGATTTCCCCAAAAGCATACTCCCACAGTTTCCACAAGATTCACCAGACAAACTCTGACAGTATCCCACTAAGTGCAATTTAGAAACAACCCAACATTCTCTGCAAGGATATTCCTTGGCACACTCCCAATAAAATCCGAAAGGCACATTACACTAAGAGATTCCCTCAGTATTCATCCACAGGGATTCGGCACCACAAGGATTTCCTCATTAATTGTGTAGTTAATTTCTTTAAAGGTAAATGGATGTAATTTTTTTCTTTTCAACTCAATATATGCTCACTTTTTCTATCAATGCAATCAAACACAGCAAGACAATTTCATTCAAAAGAAATAGACAGCTGTTGACTGGTGTATAAAAAATAAACTTTGTGACAATCAGTAATATTGTTTGCAAGTATTCACCCTTTCGAAAATCAGACACATACCATAAATATACTCCAAGCACACTACCTTATGAACAACCTTCCATATAGGCTACATGAAAATATACCCTTAGGTACAATCTGGGCTATGTTCTCTTTGACAAATTCCACAAAGATTTCCCTTAGACACACCTCCACAAATATTTCCCCTTAGACACACTCCTTGAGTATTTCCTATTCAACGCACTCTACAAGAATTTCTCTGCAAGACACACCCTGTGATGATTTCTTCTTAGGTACAATGGAACAGTTTCTCTTTAGACATACTCCACAAGGATGTCACCTTAGACACACTCTGAGGAGTTCCCTTTATGCAAATTCCACAAGGGTTGGCCTTTAGAGAACACCCCATGAGGGTTTCCTGTTAGACGCACTGTCGGAGGATTTCCTCTTGGGCATACTTCCATGAACATTTCCCAATTGCACTGTGGTAGCATGAATTAAATATGTTAATTAAGTGTCCCATCTCTTCATGGCAGGACTCTACCACTCCACAATATCCATGTGCTGTGTTAGGGTTGCGTTCCCCATATTTAACTCTTTAACCCCCCCCACCCCGCAACCCTCTTCCGCCCATCACGCGGCTTTAATATCAAGGCCATTGTATCAGAGGGAATTACTCAGCAACAGGAGGGGAGTAAATTGACAAGAAATGTTATTTATTTTTACAGTCCTTCCCTGTTTGTCTTTTTATTTTTAGCTCCTGCTTCTAGTCCTTCTCCTACCCCCCATACGAACAACCTGCTTTCTAACTGCTGTTAATGCAGCTCTGTAACTAAGATATGCTGAGAGTAGCCTGGGGTGATTTTTATTTCCTGCGGTAAGCACATGTGTTCTACTCTGCATCTTGATGTCTCAGTCAAGATTGGGAGTTTACCGTGTGGGGAATCACAGACCTGAATCCATCCTACCAGTTAGTCATATAGGGGTCAAATTTCGGCCTGAGTTGCTCCTATTTTTTTGGAGCAACTGGTTTAGAATGGAATATCTTAGAAATTGCAATTCTTGGCATTTAGTTTGCTCCAGTTCGAGTCAGTTTAGAACAGTTTCATTTTGGAACAGATTTTTTTTTCAAAAGGGGGCGTGTCTGGCCACTTACGCCTGTTTTGAAAGTTTAGGCAGTGAAAACTTACTCCAAACTCATTTAGAATGGAGTAAGCGCAGGTTTTTGTACGCTCAGAAAAACCTTGCCTACGCTTTACAAATCAGGCGTAGGTTACAAATCAGGCATAGGGAACAAGGGGAGGGGAGGCGGGGGGGGAAGGGAAGTAATTGGGGGGGGGGAAGGGAAGTAATTAAATTCTACAAGCATTCAACAGTCTTACTTATACAAATAAAGAGCCATCCTGACTAAAAAATTATAAACAAGGCAAAGACAAAATATTGAATATTTCTACCTGTGAGAAGCAGCAGCAGCCTTCGAGCTGCAGTGCTTCAGGCAGGCTTTCCATGTCGGAGACAGGGGTGGCGTCAGTGACTTGACAGCAGTCCAACAACGGCAGCAAGCAGCCTTCGAGCTGTGGTGCTTCAGGCAGGCATTCCTTCCATGTAGGATACAGGGGCGGTGTCAGTGGCTTGACGGCAGCTGAAGACACAGCAAGCAAGCAGCCTTCGAGCTGCGAGGGAAGCTGAGGCCATTCAGCCATGGGATAGAGGCGGCGGCAGTGGCTGACGGCGGCCGAAGACACAGCAAGCAGCCTTCGAGCTGCGAGGGAGACAGAGGCCATTGAGCCATGGGATAGGGGCGGCGGCAGTGGCCGATGGCAGCCAATGACACAGCAAGCAGCCTTCGAGCTGCGAGGGTAACTGAGGCCATTCGGCCAGGGACAGGGAGAGGCAGCCAAATAGCCAGGTTGAAACTTAAATTTGCAGAATGGGTGCTGCATTGTCAACATCACAGATTATGCAATGGTTCGCCATCAATTCACTGCACAGGAGAGAATTGATTAGAGCTCACCGCACCAGGAACGTCATATCCTGTAGGCTGATGGGCAGGAGACCTTACCCACATCGGCAATATCGAGCCAGGCTCTCGTACCTGATTGTGTCAAAAGGCTGCATTTCCGCAGAGAAGTTGTCGCTGAGATCTGTGATATGCTGAGAGCAGATTTGCAGCCCAGAAGCAGAATGCCGACTGCCTTGTCTGTTGAAGTGAAGGTAACATCTGCACTTGCCTTCTATGCCTCGGGATCATTTCAGGCTACAACTGGAGATGTGTGCGCCATCTCTCAATGTGCAATACATGCCTGTGTTTACCAGATCACGGCTGCACTGTATACGCGGAGGAATGACTTCATCAATTTTCCAATGACAGCACAAGCGATCTTCAGGATTGCCGGCTTCCCAAAGGTACAGGGCTGCATTGATTGTACCCACATCGCCTTGCGAGCACCTGTGGAGGATTCCGAGCAGTACAGGAATAGAAAAGGTTTCCACTCCATCAATGTGCAGCTCGTGTGTGACGACAAGCAGCGCATCATGTCAGTTGATGCGAGATACCCTGGCATCACCCATGATGCGTTCATCCTACGCGACAGCATTATATCTGACATGTTTGAGCAGCAGCCAGAAGGGCAGAGCTGGCTACTGGGAGACAAAGGGTACGGCCTGGCCACCTGGCTCATGACGCCCCTACGTGTGACACGGACAGAAGCTGACCGTCTATACAACATGGCGCACATTGCCATGCGCAGCATCATTGAGAGGACCATTGGCATATTGAAACAGCGTTTCCGATGCCTGGACCATTCCGGAGGCCACTTGCAATACTCTCCTCAGATTGTCGGTCACTTCACTGTTGTGTGCTGCATGCTCTATAACTTAGCCATCATGAGGCAGCAGGAGCTGGTAGTGGAACCAGAAGACCCACGTGAGGGTCCAGTGCAAGATGATAGTATTATGGAAAAGCAGGATGTGGATGATGACTACGATCAGGAAAGCATGCAAGTGACTGATGCCGGAGCACGAGGTCGGAGGAGGGCTGTCCATCGTGCTCCTTTAATGATTGCTCGAGCCCTGCGCCAGCAGCTCAACTGTGAATGCTTCAATTACTGATGCCTGAGGGCTCTGCGACCACTGTTGCACATGGACATGTTTATTCTTTGCAGTTGTTCCTAAGTTGTGTTGTGTTAATGGAACATGATTCAGTTTTAATGAAAAAATACTTTATTGAAAAGTTAACGTCACTGTAATAAAATATTTGTTGTATCAAACTTTACTTTTTAATATGACTCTTGAAGATCACTTAAAAACTTTAAGATCACTTATAAACTTGTAAAGTTACAAAACTTACACAACAATTTCAATTTGAAAAATCTTACACTCTCAAAATCACTGAAACTTCAGGATCACTTTTTAGGTGCAAAATTAAATAAGATACAAAATGAGAAAGCATTTACACTATAAGATCACTTAAAAACCCTAAGATCACTTATAAGTTGTAAAGTTACAAAATTTACAAAACAATTTCAATTTGAAAAACGCTACTACAGCTACATCAAGAACAAGAACAAAAGCAGCAAAGAAAGGCTACAACCATCTCTCATCCACATCTCAGTGAATGTTCACTTCTTCATGGGGGTGTCATTTGATTGGCCGGGCTGTGTGCCCTTATTGCAGCAGCTATCTCCCTGATGGCCTGTGCCGTCGCTTGCACTCCCTCGGACATTCCCTCCCTAAGTTCCCGTGACATTACTGCTATTTCTCCCGTCAGGACTGTCACCTCTTCACCCACTGCACTGATGCTGCCGATGAGTGATCGGCTAAGCTCTTGGTCTCCATACCCAATGCCACAACCTGAACCGCATCTGTTGCACACTGCATCTCAGGAGAGCGTGTCTCCAATCTCCTTCTCCTCTGCCTGGGTCTGCCTCGTGGCACCACTACACTGGGAGGCGCGGGCACGGACGGTGGGACGCTCGGTGTTGCAAGCGGCACCACTACACAGGGAGGTGCGGGCTGGGACGGTGGGTCGCTCTGTGTTCCAGACGGCAGTACTAGAGAGAGAGAGATGCGGGCTGGGACGGTGGGACGCTCGGTGTTCCAGACGGCAGTACTAGAGAGAGAGAGACGCGGGCTGGGACGGTGGGGCGCTCGGTGTTCTAGACGACAGCACTCGAGTGCGAGCCATGGGCTGGGATGGTGGGTGAATGGGTGTAAACTGCTCCATTATATCACCAGCGCCACTGGGACCCACAACGTCGGAATCAAAACCATGGAAGGTGGAACCAGAACTTATGCGAGTGGGAGGCGCAGGCTCGGACGATGGTGCACTGGCTGTAAACTACCCGCAACATCGGAATCAAAACCATGGAAGGCGGATCCAGAACCTATGCAAGGAGTTGAAACTCTGATGCCCCTTAATGGGGACTCATAAACATTAATTTGGAAGCTCTCCCCTGTAGACATTTCAGCCATCGCTGCCATCATCCAGTCTGGATCGTCCGCATCTGGTTGTACTGGTTCTTGTTCTGTATCTTCAGGATCCTCAGGGTTGGCATCATCATCATCATCATCATCATGTTCTGCAAAATACATCAGAACAGTCAAATGTTTACAACAAGTGAGGGGGCAGGATGGGTGGCATGAGTACTCTCACACATAGCAGGCCAGGCAGCAGGTTGATTTGAAGGGCCACGATGCATTTTCAGGACTTACCCTCTTCCTCGCATGCGGGCCCAGCTTGTGCTGTACTGATTGCTTTTCTCCATGTATGACTCATCATAGCAGCTACTCTCTGTTCCAAGGGTGTCAGTGGATGCAGATTGGGCGTGCCTCCTCCTGTCTGAGTTGCTTCCCGTTTGCTGTGGGCCAATTTTTTCTGCAAAGATTAAAATATAACTTTTTACAGAGTGCGTCTTTCTGCAGGGTGGGACATACAGATAGTCGCATTACAATTATGATTCCATTAAAAAATGGAAACTATTATTTACACTAACTATTTGACCAAGGTCGTGCCATTTCTTTTTACACTGGCTTCCAGATCTCATGGTATGCACCACTGCGCAGTAATCTTCTGTAAATTGGTTCCAGCATTTCTTCATTTCTTTAGATGGCACTTTTATGCGACCTCTGTTGCTGGTATCTAGCTCCTGCCATCTCTGCTCAATGACGTTGACTAATATCTCCACTTCCTCATGCAAGAAATTCTTTGTTCTTGGTGGACGTTATTCCATTGCTGTATTGAATTGACACTCTTACTTTTCAAAACATACAGTCCTTAATTTGCATGCACCAATGCAGCACCTGTTCTGGAAGTTTAGCAGTGAAAAGCAGCACTCACTGATTTCAGCAGGTGATTTATTTAACAGTGCTGCTAAAAGCACTCCTTCAGACACAAAAAAATCACCAAAATTCAATCCCAAGCCTTTCCAGGGGTACACGAGACAAATCAATACTTTTCTTTCAGTCCCTTTAAGAATGGCCGAGTGCCAATGTTTCTGGGCTATTGTGCGTGCGCGCGCGCTCTGCAGGGCTGCCGGCACGACGTTGCCTCATTTAAATTAGCCCCGCCCCCTCCACTATCAGAATCGGCACGACTCTGTGGCTTCGCCCCCTGCTGCTGTGTGCGCGCCGCGCTGAGCTCCCAGGGACCTGCAAGGAGCCGGAGAATTCAGAGGTATTTTTCTGTCGTACTTTTAGGCGCGAAAAACAGGCGTCCAGGTCGGGGCTGCGCCGTTCTAGGCGTGGCCCGAAACTTGACCCCATAGAATGGTACAATAATGCACTGTAACTCCCTCGCCTTTAATCTGCTGTTTTCTTTTATCAACAAAGCATTATTTAATGCAAATTCTTTATACATTTGTGTAGAAATTATGATCAATAAATTTTACCCTGTAAAAAAGGTAATGCCTATTTAAGTATAGCAGGAATATATGCATTAAGGGTTCCTAGGTGAACTTTGCCAGTCAAAAGTTCTTCTCTGTGATGTAAAATACATTATTTTCACGGATATTTTAATCTCTCTGAATTTCTTGGATTAAAATTATCCATGAAATTGAAATTGCAATGAAAATGAATATGCACCACTGGCGCTTCTGGCAATAATTATAAACCATTAAACATGTAACCAATGAAATAAGAAAACAGCAAATACATCATTATTTTTAAAAGAGTAGCATTTCAATCTAAAGAAATCAAAGCCTTGCCATTCTACAGATGGAGAATCTGTTTTAGTCATGATCTGGAACGGGTTGGAGGGAAACCATGCCACTTGCCACCTGTTTCCTGTTAACTCCATTTTCATGGGTGCATGCGTGCCAGTGTGTGTGTACATGCATGCATGTGTTTCTGTTGAACATCGTGGCATGATTATGAAAGTCATACTCTATCAAAAGCTCTGCAGTGTTTTATCCAAACTGCAGGTGAGTTAGGATTGGGATGACAAAGAGAACATTATATGGCACAATCTGGGGTTAATTGACACACATTTCAGAGTTCTTCAGAACAGTATAGAAGACTAAACCATAGATGAACTGAAGGAAAGAAATATTCCAAACAATTTGAAAATCGGCTCCATGGCAACAAAGAGCATTTAAATCCTGTAGGAAATGGAGTTGGGTGCATTTCAGCCTGATTGGGTTGCTGCAATAGGCTATCTGATACTTTGAAGTGCAAAAGCAAAATAAAGCTTACAGTTTGTTTCAGAGTTGTTAAAGAGATTATTTTTAGAACCAATTAACCCATTTAACCGACAGGCTGTAAATATCCAAGAGCCTGTTTGGTTCTAAGAGGAGATCTAAAGTGATTGGCTGAACAGATATCCTTCAAAGTCCCTGCTTCTGTCATAGCCATTCATTGAAAAGGAATGTTGTGTTTATAGCATTACAGTAACCGCTTCTGCATTTAGGCTGGGTTTTGTAAATTGGTCAACTTTAGTTAGAACGCTAGAAGGCCATTTTGGTAGGTTCACTGCTGCTAACATAAGCCAAAGAGCTACTGTTGTGAAGTACTTTGCACAAGTGGATGAGACCGGCATCTCCATTGGAAAGTGTGCCGGCATCAAAGTTACAGCACCCTAAATGCATAATCATTGTGTGAGATCAGAATGTGCATTTGCAGATATGTAGAGCCACAGAACATAGTACTTGTTGAGTCTGGTGGGGGAAGGGAAATGTCTTGTTGCTATTGTTTATTTTTTTTGAAGTAAATTGGCTCAGTCTGAATTCTATCCAAGTTAGCAGTCAGAATACAGAACTGGTTTACTTGGTACAAATGTCACTAAATGATAGCAGCCCTCTATATCAGGCTACAAACCACTGATTGACTCAAACACTTTGGGCTGGATTTATGGTTGTCTATAACCTCAGTTAGCAGCCAGAGGGGGCGCTAATGTGAGCTCCAGGGCGCTAATGTGAGCATTGGAGCTTAGCGACAGGGCACGTGGCTTTTACCGCCCCGACGGAAAATTCATTAGAGGCTCACTGGGGGCTCAAACCATTAGCGCCTGGCTGCTGATGATCATTCCAATCATGACGTAACCCTGCTACAACGCGCATGCTTGCACCTCGGTTGGTAAATTCGCTGCGTGCGCCTCATTGAGTGCCCGGCAATAATAGCGTCTGGAAAAACAGTCGGTGCAGGCTTGCAGAGTCGTTAACTGGTGACTACTTAAAGGGATGAGGAAGCACATCCCTTGGAGGTCACAGTCAGTGCAACGTTTGCAGAGAGCACGGTGCGGAGCTTGCAGCAGCAGACAGACATAACAGTACAGATTGAAAACAAGTGATTTTGAAAACTTTAATGGGTGCATTACTACGCCGCGCCTTTAAGAGTCAGTTTTTCCTGGGATCTGATTCGGAGTTCCGCGCATGCGCAATGGGTCCGAAAAATGTACCGACCAAACTTTCGTTTGACACCCAGCTCTGGTATGCAACGGCTGATTTATCACCCCTGTCAGCTCTTCGACCGATTCTGCTGTATTTTTGGGCGGGAGACACAAACTATTTCAAGGCACTAAAAGTACCGCTCTGCCTGGATTACCGCCGCAACAGAGGCGTGACCGAATTTCTTCCCTTTTACTTTACAGTGGTTTAAAAACCAAAACTTAAATGGTACTCTATGTACTTTTGGAAATACTTAAGAACTTTAAGGTGGAGAGGAAGATAAATACCCTGCCAATCTTATTCTACAATGATATCATGTAATCAGAGTTTCATAGAGATCAAATAATCTGTGACTCCTGCGTCAGAGCCACTTTTTGCACCTCAGGTCTGGACAGGCACTCTTGTTAGATCAATCTATTCACTTTGGCAAGTAGCAGAGCTGCAAATTAATGCCGAGTGGATTTTGAGAGGTGGTCCATTGCTACGTAATGCTTTTCAGCCAAACCTAAAATGGGTTCCACCAATCTTGAAAGCATCATCAGTGACTGACTCAGCTGGGTAGAAGAAGGGAGGAGAGATAAAAGATGTGAGCTACTGCTAAAAATGGACTTTTCAGCTACATTTTAAAGTTCTTACTAAATTGCACATGCGCCAGTGTTCAGGCTACAGCAGAAACATTTCTTGAATGGGTTCTTTCAGAGCAGATGGAAAAATTCTAGTGGTTCTGAGTTACAGTACAATTAAACAAAATTACTTGCACGTAAAACTTTCTGAACCCTACACAGAGAGATTTTATGTGTATTGTATATTGACACATGCCCTGGTTTAGTCGCATATTGACTTGGTGTATTGCACCTGTTCTTTGATGGGTGAGGTGCTGTTTTTTTTAATACTGCATGTAGACTATTTAGAGCAGTAGCCAATAAATCATAAAACAGACATAAATGTTGAATCAGTAAGTCTGCTTCCCAAAGCCACATTCTATGGTGATATAGTGCACTGGAATACATTATTTGCAGAATTTAAAATGACTCATTTGTTATTGCCAAAATACATCTGAGATGTGCTTTTGTTCATTACACTGCCTCCCTTATCTGTGAGTTCCATGAGATTCTTTAAACATTCTACTTGCTTGTAGTTTTAATTTTTAAAAATAGAAAATAAACTTTCACTGAACTAGTTTAAAGCTAAGGACTAATAAAATGCTCTTTGAGAAACTTCTGAGTTTCTGTGATCAAATTACATCTTATTGATTAACCATACTGGTTGTTATGTCATGACTGGGCAAGTTCAAGCAAATTGCTTGTTTTACTTCAGTCTATATATTGTGAAAGGGACAGCACTGACAGATGGCAAAGGCCAATCTGTGCTTTGGAAAAGGCTAAAGATTGAAAACTCGTCAAATCACAAAATAATTAGATGGAAAACATCCTAATTCATCCATCCAGAAAGATCTTCCTATTGTACTAACCAATTGTTTTTTTTAATGATTTCAGGGTTTTTGCCTCCTCCACTCTATCTGGAAGTCTACTCCATATGTTGATCAATCTGTGTGAAGAAGAATTTCCTGATATCAGTTCTAAAATGACCTTTTAATAGTTTGAATTTATGTACTACAGTTTAACTTAAAGTAATATTATTTTTTCTATATCATTAACAATATTATGTACTTTAAAACATCACCTCACAAAAACCTCCATTCTCGGCTGAAAAATCCAAGTTTTCCCATTCTTGCTCATAACTGAGACCCCTGGAATCAGCCTTGTGACTGTTCCTGCACTGCCTCCAGTGTTTGAATGTCTCTCTTGCTTCTTGGTAACTAGAACTGGATGCAGTATCCAAGTTGTAGTCTGACAGCAGCACTATTAAGGTTGTTTATTATCTTATACGCTCATGTTTAGGCCATGCAACTCAACATCCTATTGGCTTTGTTGATTGCTGTTCTTCATTGGCAGGTCTTGTTTAGCGCCAAGGCTACAAAAACTTTCCAGCTTCATCCTCAGATATTTCAAAAGTTTCATGGAGTATGCTTGTCTGTTTATTTTTCTTCCCTATATACAGTATAATTGGCAGCATCAAATATTGTCTGTCATTGTTCTACTTACAGACTTGTCGAACTCATTCTGTAATTGCCTCTTCCAATTCCACTGCTCCTCCTAGTTTGGCATCATCTGCAAATTTGATCACTTTGCATTTAGTTTCCGAATCCAGATAATTTATGTAATTTAGAAACAGTAGCAGTCACAGCACTAAGCCACGAGGCAGCCCATTCAGTACTTCACCTGACTCTTGACAGAGCTTCTTTAACAGTATTCATTGAATATAAATGTAAGTTTTTGTTATCTACTTCAGTCAGTTTTACATCCATTCCTAGGGTGTATCCTGAATCCCCAAACCTTTGAGTTTAATTAATAGCCTTTCATGTGAAACTTTGTCAAAGGCATTTTGGAAGTCAAGGTACACTATTGGCTGGATTTTCCTTACCTCGGCAGGTCTGGGGTGGGTGATGTCGGTAGTAGATCCCGACCCCGATGCTGGTCCCATCCCACTCTGGAAAATGATTTTACATTGTTGGGGCTTGTTAAGCCCACCCAGCACATTTGGCGGTCCAATTAGAGGTAGCGGGTCTGGTGACATCATTCATAATGCGTCATCAGCCGGTTTCCTTAAAGGGACCATGGCCAACTTTCTTTTAATATTTGTGCTGTCAGTGTTCTACAGCATTGAAGTGCTGCAAACACTGACAATCACTGCACAGAGGTGCAGGGCTGCACCCGGGTTATTGTTATACAGATGATCTTCACGTTTACTGATAATAATTGATTGCATTATTTATTTGGATTGGAGGTGACACTGATGGGTCTTTAGTTGTGTGTGTCTGTTATGTCATCATTTTTAGTAACATGACCATTACATTAGCCTGTTTCCAATCTGCTGGTTCCGAACCAGTTTTCATTGGCTCCCTCATAATTGATTGTTAGTGCCTCACAAATTTCCTCCCTAGTCTCTCTTAGCACCTGAGGATAAATATCATCTGTTCCTGTGTAGAACTTCTATCTCATTTATAACAACGTCATTTGGGTAGATTTTAAATTTTGGGCAGCCAGCCAGCGGAGCGATTGCCAAAAAGGCAGATATACTATTGAGGCCTGGGCCTCATTTGATTCTGATCAGTGAGCTGCAGATGTCAAACGGGCACCCATGGCAGCTCACCAGTTTTGGGCTACAGGGAATGTCAGGTGGCTGGCCGCCAGTGGCAGCTGCAAGTAGGTCCTGACAGAGGGGGAGGTGAAGTTGAGGGGGGGAAAGCTCGGCCGGCAGTGGCCCATAGTATTTTATGGAGCCAGGTGGAGCACTCCTACAACAATACAAGTTTAAACATTTTTGTGGCCATTTCCTGAGGGGCCAGCAGCAGTTCTCCAATTTGTTCGTTAAAATTATATGGCTAAAAGGCCTACTGACTGTTTCAAGTGGGTGCTGTGCACACACAGGGGCAGCCTCTTTCAAGATGACGGCAGCAAGCATACTGGCGTAAATGGATCAATAAATATACCCATTACATTTTGAGACCTTTACCATCCCATTAATGCCAGTTTCAGGGAGATGGGAACAGTACCAGGCCATTCAGTGCCTTGGGTCTGCAGCACCATTCAGTTAGATCATGGTATATGGGGATCGGGCGGGAGAGTGGAGTTGAGGCTGAAGAGCAGCCATGAATTTATTGAATGGCGGTGCAGGCTCAAAGGGTCTTATGGCCTACTCCTGTTCCTAATTCTTATGTTCTTGTGTTCTTACGGTTGGTCTGCACCTCAACTCCATTTTTCTGCCTTTGCTCCATATCCCTTGTTAACTTTATCTTTATCAATCTCGGTCTTGAAGGCTTCAGTTGACCCAGCATCCACAGCCTTTTGGGGAAGAGAGTTACGAATTTCTACTATGCTTTATGTTAAAAAGTGCTTCCTGATTTCATTTCTGTATGGCCCAGCTCTAATGTTAAGATGAAATTCTTTTCCCCATCAGAGGAAATAGTTTCTCCATATCAATCCTATCAAATCTTAACATGTTAAACACTTTGATAAAATCACCCATCAATCTTCTATACTCAAGGGAACACTGATATGTATGCAACACCTTGTAACCAGCATTCTACTGCCACCAGAGGGCACTGCATATAAGCAGTCCTCCCATGCTATGCCAGCACTCTAGAGTCAGAATAAAGAGACTAAGGTCACACTTACTCAAGTCTACAATACTCAGTCACATTACTTTATTTGAGACATAACAAATGGAGACGAGTAATAGATAATGAACCATCACACAAAAATGCAGAGAACTATTGGTAATTTGGAGAAATTCTCAAAAGGTGATGATTGGGAAGCCTTCGTGGAGCGACTCGACCAGTACTTCGTCGTCAATGAGCAGGAAGGGAATTGGAAAGCTGCCAAACGAAGGGCGATCCTCCTCACCGTCTGCGGGGCAACAACTTATGGCCTCATGAAGAATCTTCTTGTTCTGGTGAAACCAGTAGCCAAACCGTATGAAGAACTGTGTATGCTGATCCAGGAGTACCTAAATCCAAAGGAGAGCGTTCTGATGGCAAGATATCGATTTTATACATGTCAATGGTCTGAAGGCCAGGAAGTGGCGAGCTACATCGCCGAACTAAGGCGCCTTGCAGGACATTGCAAATTTGGTGGATTCCTGGAGAAAATGCTAAGAGACTTTTTTGTGCTTGGCATTGGCCATGAGGTTACCCTTCGCAAACTATTGACTGTTGAAACACCGAATCTGAGCAAAGCCATAACGATAGCCCAGGCATTTATGTCCACCAACGATAACACCAAACAAATTTCGTAGCATAAAGATGCATCAGCAAGTATTGTACACAAAGTAACGTCGTTTTCAGGCAGAAATGCATATGGCAGGATGTACACGCCTACAGTTGCATGACCTCAGATGACTCAGAGTCTGCCATCAAGTGTGAATGCGAGGCAATTAATACCTTGTTGGCGCTGTGGAGGTAATCATCGAGCCCATCAATGCCGCTTCAAACAGTATGCATGCAAAGGCTGTGGAACAATGGGACAGCTCCAGTGAATATGCAGACGAGCTGCAAACCCTGCAACCACCACGTTGCAGAGGAAGACCGATCCATGGCGGATCAAACTGAACTAGAGACTCGAACCGAGGAAGCAGAAGTGTACAGGGTACACACCTTCACCACGAAATGTCCACCGATCATGTTAAAAGTTGAAATGAACGGAATTCCAGTATCCATGGAATTGGACACAGGTGCGAGTCAGTCTATCATGAGCAAAAAGGCCTTCGAGAGGCTGTGGTACAACAAGGCACAAAGGCCCAAGCTGAGCCCTATTCATACCAAGCTGAGAACTTACACGAAAGAACTGATCCCTGTAATTGGCAGCGCAGCAGTAAAAATCTCTTATGATGGAGCGGTGCACGAACTACCACTATGGATTGTACCAGGAGATGGCCCCACGTTGTTCGGCAGAAGCTGGCTGGGAAAAATCCGCTGGAACTGGGACGACATCCGAACGCTTTCGTCCGTTGATGAAGCCTCATGTGCCCAGGTTTTGAGCAAGTTTCCGTCGTTGTTTGAGCCAGGCATCGGAAATTTCTCTGGGGCGAAGGTGCAGATCCACTTGGTTCCCGGTACATGACCCATCCACCACAAGGCACCATACATGATGTGAGAGAAAGTGGAGATTGAGCTGGACAGGCTGCAATGAGAGGGCATCATTGCGCCGGTTGAGTTCAACGAGTGGGCCAGTCCGATTGTTCTGGTTCTCAAGGGCGATGGCACAGTCAGAATTTGTGGGGACTACAAAGTAACGATTAATCATTTTTCGCTCCAGGACCAGTACCCACTACCCAAGGCAGACGACCTATTTGCGATGCTGGCAGGAGGGAAGACGTTCACCAAGTTGGACCTGACCTCGGCCTACTTGACGCAGGAGCTGGCAGAATCTTCGAAATGCCTCACCTGCATCAACACGCACAAAGGTCTGTTCATCTACAATAGATGCCTGTTTGGGATTCGATCGGCTGCGGCTATTTTTCAAAGGAACATGGAGAGTCTGCTAAAGTCGGTTCCGTGCACCGTGGTTTTCCAGGACGACATATTGATCACAGGTCAGGACACCATCAAACACTTGCAGAACCTGGAAGAGGTTTTAAGTCGGCTAGATCAGGTTGAAAAGCTCGAAGTGTGCTTTCCTGGCACCAGAGGTCGAGTTCTTCAGGAGAAGAATCGCGGCAGACGGCATCAGACCCACCGACGCCAAGACGGAGGCCATCTTGAACGTGCCGAGACCACAGAATGTGACGGAGCTGCGGTCGTTCCTGGGACTCCTCAATTATTTTGGTAATTTCCTACCCGGGTTCAGCACCTTGCTAGAACCTCTACATGTGTTGCTACGCAAGAGAGATGACTGGGTATGGGGGAAATCACAAGAGACTGCTTTTGAGAAATCCAGAAATCTGTTATGTTCCAACAAACTGCTTGTTCTGTATGACCCAGGTAAACGTTTAGTGCTAGCTTGCGATGCGTCTTTGTATGGGGTCGGGTGTGTGTTACAACAAGCAAACGAATCGGGAACATTGCAACCGGGAATTTGTGCAAGGCCGAAGGGGCCTACAGCATCATTGAAAAAGAAGCTCTGGCATGTGTTTACGGGGTGAAAAAAGTATCTGTTTGGGCTTAAGTTTGAGTTGGAAATTGAGCATAAGCCGCTCATATCGCTGTTCTCAGCGAGCAAAGATATTCATACCAATGCCTCTGCTCGCATCCAAAGATGGACGTTCACACTCTGCATATAACTATGTAATTCGCCACAGGCCAAGCACAGAGAACTGCACTGATGCTCTCAGTCAGCTACCATTGCCCACAACCGGGGTGGAAATGGCACAGTCTGCAGAGTTACTCTTGGTGATGGATGCATTCAAAAACGAAAAGTCACCCGCTACGGCCCACCAGATCAAGAACTGGACCAGCCAGGATCCTTTACTGCCCCTTGTAAAAAACTGTGTCCTCCATGGGAGCTGGTCCAGCGTCCCAGCAGAGATGCATGAAGAGATCAAGCCGTTCCAGCGGCGCAAATACGAACTGTTGATACAGGCGGGCTGTCTTTTGTGGGGTAATTGTCTGGTTTTGCCTAAGAAAGGCAGGGAAACATTCATACGTGACCTACACAGTACCCACCCAGGCATAGTAATGATGAAAGCTATAGCTATATCCCATGTGTGGTGGTCCAGCATCGACTCAGATTTGGAGTCTTACGTACGCCAATGCAACACTTGCTCTCAACTGAGCGATGCTCCCAGGGAGGCACCGCTAAGTTTGTGGTCATGGCCTTCCAAACCGTGGTCTAGGATCCACGTTGACTTCGCTGTCCCGTTTCTAGGCAAAATGTTTTTGGTTGTTGTGGATGCTTATTTAAAATGGATTGAGAGTGCAATAATGTCTGTAAGCACGTTCATTGCCACCATCGAAAGCCTTCGAGCCATATTTGCCAGGCACGGCCTGCCTGATGTCCTTGTCAGCGACAATGGGCCGTGCTTCACCAGCGCTGAATTCAAGAAATTCATGACCCGCAATGGGATCAAGCATGTCACATCTGCCCCATCTAAGCCAGCATCTAATGGCCAGGCAGAATGGGCAGTTCAAACCATCAAACAAAGCTTGAAACGCCTGTCGGAAGGCTCCCTGCAGACCCGTCTGTCCCGAGTCCTGCTCAGCTACTGCACAAGACCCCACTCGCTCACCGGGGTTCCCCCTGCCGAACTGCTCATGAAAAGGGCACTCAAAACAAGGCTCTCTCTAGTCCACCCTGATCTCCATGATCATGTTGAGGGCAGGCGGCATCAACAAAGCGTGTACCATGATCGTGCAAATTTGTCACGTGATATTGAAGTCAATGACCCTGTATTTGTACTCAACTATGGATATTGTCCCAAATGGCTTTCTGGCACTGTGGTAGCCAAAGAAGGGAGTAGGGTATTTGAGGTCAAACTTGCAAATGGACTAACTTGCAGAAAGCATTTGGACTAAACCAAACCGCGATTCACAGACAGCCACGAGCAACCTGAAGAGGACACCACCATCTTCGACCCTCCGATACACACAAAAGTGGCAACCGACATCGCGGTTGACCATGAAGCTGAACTCATCATCCCCAGCAGCCCAGCAAGGCCAGCTGTGCAGCAACCCAGCGAAGGCCCAACCAACTCACCTGCACCTGTGTTTGTACCGAGACGATCGATTAGGAAGCGGAAAGCCCCAGATCATCTCACCCTGTAAATAAGTGTACTATTGACTTTTGGGAGGGGGGCGGGGGGGTAGTGATGTTATGTATGCAACACATTGTAACCAACATTCTACCGCCACCAGAGGGCGCATCTGTTGGAGTCCCAAGGGATCCCAGCACTCTGGAGTCAGAGTAAAGAGACTAAGATCACACTTACTCAAATCTACAGTACTCAGTCACATTGCTTTATTTGAGACATAACAAATGCAAGTCAAGTTTATGCAGCCTGTCCTCAAAATTTAACCTTCTAAAGCTGGTATTATTCTGGTCAATCTGTGCTGCATCCCATTCAAGCAATATGCTTCCTGAGGTGTGATAGTCTAGAACTGAACGCAGTTATAACATGCTAAAAACATTGTATAGAACTTAAAGAAACCTACTCTTTAATAACTTCCAGATCACAGTCAGTCTGAACTCTTTAAAATGTTGGACACAACCATTTTGTTTTTTTAATATGAATCTACTAGGGGCTGCATGGTATGCTGGGATGTTTCTTTCAAACCTGGAACTTGGATTTCAATCCAATCCAGAGTGAGGGAGTGAAAATGTTCTTCCTCTGTCAGCTGTAAGATTCTGCATGAATGAGTTTAGTCAATCAGCCATTCAAACTACGTAATTTTCCCTTCTGGATGGCTCAAGACCAGAATTGGCAGAAGCCGGGGAACAAGTTTGTTGATATCTTCTTGGATGGGAACCAGTGCAAGAAGGGAAGGCAATTAAAGAAAACTTGGATTTATGTAGCGCCTTTCACGACCACCGGATGTCTCAAAGCACTTTACAGCCAATGAAATACTTTTGGAGTGTAGTCACTGTTGTAATGTGGGAAGCGCGGCAGCCAATTTACGCACAAGCAATCTCCCACAACAGCAATGTGATAATGATTAGATAATATGTTTGTTTGTTATGTTGTTTGAGGGATAAATGTAATAAAGAATGAAAAGAATTCTTTCTTTTAAACTACCACTTTACATTTCTATCCTTTTCATCCTCTTACCGTTGCATCATATAAAAATGTGCTCGCCTCTAATAGAGACCAAGGCCCCGATATTTGTGGGGGGGCGGGGGGGGGTGTGAGGCGGGGTGCAATTTTGCGGTCGGGAAAGCGAGAAGAACGGGGTTTCCCTCCGGTTCCACCGAATTTAACGGCAGCCAAAGCACATAGAGGAGAGAGAGAGAGATTGGGAGTCAAGGAGGACATTGCTGGGGAGGCCAGGAGCGATTGTGGGTCAGGTGGTACATTGATTTTGTGGGGGGGTGGGGCCAGGAGAGATTATGGGTTGGGTGGTACATCAATTGGGGCGGCGGGGGTGGGGGGGGGGGTGGGGTCAGGAGAGATCGGGAATCGAGGGAGACATCGCTAAGGGGCCAGGAGTGATTGTGGATCGGGTACATCAATTGTGGGGGCGGGGGATGGGGGGGTGCGGTAGGAGTGATCAGACGTCGAGGAAGACCTCACTGCGGGGGGGGGGGGGGCAGTGGAGGTTGTGGGTCAGGTAGTACATTGATTGAAGGGGTCAGCATAGATCAGGGGTTGAGGGGGACATTGCTATCGGGGTCAGGAGAGATCTGAGGTCAAGAGGGACATCACAGAGGGGCCAGGAGAGGTTGTGGGCCAAGTGGTACATCGATTGTAGGGGGGGAGGCGGGGGGAGAGCAGGAGCGATCGGGGGTCGAGGAGGACATAAATGGGAGGGCCGTAAGAGATCAGGGGTCGAGTGGGGACATCAAAGCGGGGGGGGGGGGCGGTGAGACTGGGGGAAGGAGGTGAGAAGAAGGTGGAGGGCATGGGAGGTGGGGAGGGAGGACATCGCAGCCCTTGAAGGATTTCAGGAGGGCATCGGATTGCGGGGTGGGTGGAGGGGGTCCATTCATGGGGATGATAGCTTGGGGTCCATGGGGAAGCACTCCTGCTCCTCCTGGCCCACAAGTAGTGCTGGAAAAGCATTTACTTGTTCCCTGCAGCAGTTCATGCTTCCCTTTGCCAGGTTTCCCAAGGCCCGGGAAACACGGCGACAAAGCTGGAACAGAGAAAAATCTGAGATACATAGCCTCATGAAAATATTTAATGAGTGACCCACTTCTGAGAGCGGGTTAGTTACCCTCTCCCTGTCCGACCTCTGTTAAAACCAGACGTGGGTGGGGCGTTGGCTTCAGTTTTGAGATTTTTTAATTTTTACTTCCCACCCAACTGAAACCCACTTGTTTTGGGGGGTTAAAATTTCCCCCTAAATTGTACTACTTCCATATTTTACTCCAAACAAAATAACTAATCACTAACCTTTGCAAATAATTGAAAGTTAGGCTTATTGATAGGTCCAATGCTTGAAGATCCTCTCAGTGGCTCAGTAGGTAAATGCACTAACAGTTTGCGTCATACAGAACAAGAAAGTATTAACTTCAAACCTGGCCTGTGCAGAATTAATTAATCTCAACTATATGTGGGGACATATGGTTGGACACGGTGGGGCTGAAATTAAGGCCCGTCAGAAACCTGGCGCACCTATGATTTTTTTACCTGTTTTTACCGCCGGGTGCGATGAGGCGGGCTTCTGATCGATTTCCTCCACGTAAATTTTTTTTCCGCATCGGACCGGAAGCCGATCATAATGGGGGCGGAAGTTGGGGCGGGACGGAGTCTCCACCGCTGTCACTCAGCGGCAGAGTGGTGGTGACATAATTGTGCGTGTGGGTCACCACGTCTCTCATTTAAAGGGAGAGAAGCAGCGAATTTGTTGATTCGGCCATTGGGCCACCAGGGAGGGTTTCGGCCAGGCCAAGAGGGAGTGCCAGGCTGCCTGTTGGCGGCCTGGCCAAACCTGGGGCAATAAATGTCCGGCTGATCGAGAAATCAGCCGTCAAAAAAAACACATGGCGGCAGTGGCTGTTGCCCACCCCTTGAAGGTGCAGTGCTGCACACACACAAAACAAGGTGCCCCGACAGAAAAAGCTGTCGGGGCACCGCGTGGCGGATTGTCGATTTTTGGAGGTAAAATTCGGGGGGATTGCGATGTAGGCGCAGGAGAGCGGCGGTGTGCACTTTGATGACGCGCTTGCGGCAGTCGGCAACAGCGGGGCGGAAGTGGGGACAGGCCAAAAAATCCCCGAGGTGAATTTGGGTCGTGGCGGCCCATCGACTACAACGTGGTGGCCACTCGATTCCGCCACAAGACAGCGGTAACAGGCCTTATCCGGACCCTGAATTTCGGTCCCAGCATCTCTGGGTTGGAAGTGAAAAAATTGGCCAGTGCTCTAGCTGTTCCACAATCCTTGCTGCAAATACTCATGTTTGATGCCAGGTAAGGTCAGGTTTAGCTGCAATTTCTCCCATCATCAAGTACCCTGGTGACGGACACTCATTACATCTGTTGTCACAAATAAAAACAGCCAGTAGAACAGTAGAAGAAGGCTAAGGGAAAAATGGGGGTAGATGATTTAAAAAATAAATAATCTGCAAATATGCTGAAAACTTTCAGTTGGCTTTACAGTATTAAGAAATATGTGTTCTTTTATGCTTTTTGACACACTCATTGGTGCTAATGTTTCCATTTGTTGGGGCCAAAATTCGGGGTTCAGATAAGGCCAGTTACCACCGTTTTGCAGCGGCCATGCGACGGAATCCAATGGCCGACGATTTCTGGTCGAATGGCCGTCGCAAGCTAAATTAGGAAGGGTTTTTTTTCCTGGCGGTGCCCATTTCCGTCCCGCTGCTGCCAAGCGGCTGTAAATGCGTCATTAGTGCACGCACCATTGGGATCACCTACCTCCGTCCATATTCAGCCCGAAAAATCGAATCCCCACTGAGCGGTGACCCGGGCAGCTTTTTCTGTCGGTGCACCTTCTCTTCTCACTGCGAGCCCTGGCAAGGGCCCATTGCCGCAGCCACCGTTTTATTTTTTTGCCGGACGACTTCCATGTCAGCTGGACTATTGTGCCCCCAGGTTCAGCTGGGCTGCCAACAGGCAGCATGGCACCGCCTCTTGGGTACCAGGCTGCTGGCGTGGCCGAAACGCTCCCTGGTGACCCAGTGGGCAAAACCTAAATATTCGCCGATTATCTCCCCTTTACGTGGTGACGCAGACGCACAATGATGTCACCACCGCTCCGCCGCTGAGTGAATGGAATATGCACCAGCTTTCTGGCGAGCATGAATTTCAGCCCCGTTATAGCTTATGCTGTGTATACTCAAAAGTTTTTAAAGCAGCAACTATAAATATAGTTGTGATAAAACCAGAGTCCATTTAATAAAAAATTACAGAGGCTTTAGATCTGCAGTTTATTAAAGCCTTGCCATTTTGGAGGGAAATGAAAATGACAGTTGGTAGGAGATAAAAATAACGGCGAATGAAAGTAAGATCAGGGCTGAAAGCAGTGAGGAAAGGGAATGCTGGTACATCAGATCTGAGGAAGGCAGATTTGGACCACAGCAGAAGCGCAAAGGCAGGTTGTTTCAGAATATCTCTGCTTAGTTAAGGATATCTCCTTGTGGCTGGAGAAGAATTGGAAGTGGGAGGGGAGGAATACAGTTGTCGTGATTCACGTAGGAACCAACGACATAGGTAGAACTAGGAATGAGGCTCTGCTGAGAGAGTTTGAGGAGCTAGGGTCCAAATTAAAATGCAGCACCTCAGAGGTAATAATCTCAGTATTATTACCTGAGCCACGTACAAATTGACAAGCAGATCAGAGAGTTAAGTGCGTGGCTCAAAGAGTGGTGTGGGAGGAAGGGGTTTTCGATTCATGGAGAACGGGCACCAGTACTGGGGAAAGAGGGAGCTGTTTGGTGGGATGGGCTCCACTTAAACAGGGCTAAGACCAGTGTCCTGGAGAATCGAAGAACTAGGGCTGTAGATAGGGCTTTAATCTAAAAGGGGTTTTGCTGAGATGGTGGCAGGTAGCATGCTGCGGGATGGGATTGAGGACACTCGTGTCAAAGGCAGAGTCTCGATTAAGGAGATCTTCGAAGTATCTTCGAAGTCCAACACCACCTCCAGTGCGTCAGCGGAGCCTTCGGTCACCTGAGGAAGAGAGTGTTCGAAGATCAAGCCCTCAAATCTGGCACCAAGCTTAAGGTCTACAGGGCTGTAGTGATACTCGCCCTCCTGTATGGCTCAGAGACGTGGACCATATGCAGTAGACACCTCAAATCGCTGGAGAAATACCACTAATGATGTCTCCGCAAGATCCTGCAAATCCCCTGGGAGGATAGATGCACCAACGTCAGTGTTCTCAACCAGGTCAACATCCCCAGCATCGAAGCACTGACCACACTCAACCAGCTCCGTTGGGTGGGCCACATTGTCTGCATGCCCGACACAAGACTTCCAAAGCAAGCACTCTATTCGGAACTCCTACACGGCAAGCAAGCCCCAAGTGGGCAGAGGAAACCTTTCAAAGACACCCTCAAAGCCGCCTTGATAACGTGCAACATCCCCACCAACACCTGGGAACCCTTGGCCAAAGATTGTCCTAAGTAGAGGAAGAGTATCCGGGAGGGCACTGAGCACCTCGAGTCTCAACGCCAAGAGCGTGCAGAAAACAAGCGCAGGAAGCGGAAGGAGCGTGCGGCAAACCAGACTCCCCACCCACCCTTTCCCTCAAGGACTGTCTGTCCCACCTATGCCAGAGACTGTAATTTCCATATTGGACTGTACAGTCACCTGAGAAATCACTTTTAGAGTGAAAGCAAGTCTTCCTCGATTTCGAGAGACTGCCTATGGGATCCTTGTGGGACCCCACTTTCCACCTTCTGCCACTCTGAATAGCTACTATTTACTCCTGCTCTCTGCTTTCTGTCTTGAAGCCAGCTAGTTATCCATTCTACTACTTGTCCCCTGACTCTGCATTCTCTGATCTTATTCATTAGTCTATTAAGTGGTACCTTATCAAAAGCCTTTTGGAAATCTAGATAAATTATAAGTACTACATTACCCTTGTCTACTCTCTCAGTTACCTCTT
This sequence comes from Pristiophorus japonicus, assembly GCF_044704955.1. Lineage (NCBI taxonomy): Eukaryota > Metazoa > Chordata > Chondrichthyes > Pristiophoridae > Pristiophorus > Pristiophorus japonicus. The sequence goes on along the minus strand of NC_091977.1, from coordinate 380,573,097 downwards.
CAAAGAATTCAGTGAGGTTGGTCAAGCAAGACTTTCCCTTTTGAAATCCATGCTGACTTATATTTTTGGTTACCAGATTTACTTCTATTTTCTCTTTTAGTTGGGATTCCATGATTTTTCAGACTACCGATGTTAAGCTGACTGGTCTCTCGTTCCCTGGACACATTCCCTGGACATGTTCTATCTCCCTTCTTAAATATAGATATTATAATATCTCTGCCAGTCCTGTGGCACTACACCTTTTTCTAATGAATTATTAACTACCGTATATACTCGCGTATCATGCGACTTTTGAAGACCTAAATTGTAACCTAAATTTGGGGGGTAGCATGATACGCGAGATACAAAATTTGTGGGTGTGAAGTGCTGGCCAAGATTAGGCTGTTAGGCTGTTAAGCAGACCGTATCCATTTACGGTAAGTCAAATAGTACGTATGTATATCAAATAAAGATGATTTTGATAAAACTGCTGTTTTACTTGCTGATACACACGTAATGTTTACGCTTTCCAAATCAGCTGAGAGGCTAACTACCAAAGGAAAACAGAAACGATTCTTAATTTCGGACACAGCTTTCTCCGACACCAAACAGCTTTGCAGCTTTAACGTTGTTGCTTTGTTCAGCTTCGGCAACAACTTGCAGCTTAAATTTGGCAGTATATTTCTTCGCAGATCTTTTCTCCATAGTGGCTAAGGGTAGAATGTAAAAATATATTTGTCATAGTTTACTACCTTAGATGAGATTTGGAACGAAATACGGTAACTGTTTATTATCGTAATGAGAAACAGAAAAACAGCTGTTTCTCATTCGGTTGTTTACGGCGGAAGAGTCGTTTCATGATTCGGTTGTTAAGGTCTGTATTCGATCGTTGTTATGTGTTCGGGTACTTGTTACATGTTGGGTTCTTGTTAAACTTGTTTGAAAGCCTAGCCTAGTGTCATCTGGTATCTCAAAAAAGTGACTCGCATGATACATGAGATATATGATAAAATCATGTTTTGGGGACGAAAATTTAGGGGTCGCATGATACGTGAGATCGTAGGATACGCGAGTATATACGGTATGTGTAATAGTGCCACTGTTATCTTTTAACTAGATTCTTTTAAAATGTGCGGAAAGAAATCTGTCTGGATAACGGGTTTTATCCTCTATAAGTTCGATTAGTAAATTTGATATTTCTCCTCTTTATTTAAAATGTGGTTACATCAGTTCTAATCTTATGATCCAATCTCATGACTACCTGATCTGTCTCCTTAGTAAGTGCAGAAGCAAAACTTTATTTAATATTTCTGCCATTTCGCTCTCGCTGCCTGTGAATTTATCCTGACCGTTCCTTTGTGGCCCGATTCCCAACCGAATTCCCTTTTTTTTTAATTATGTGCCTGTATAATATTTTGCTATTTTGTTTTATGTTCCTTGATAATTTAATTTTGTAGTTCCTCTTTGCCTTCCTAATTGTTTTTGGACTTCGCTCCTAATCTCTTTGTATTATCCCTTGGCATGCTCTCCCCTGCTGTCCATGTACTTAGTATATACATCTTTCCTTACTCTCAATTTTCCCCTTATGTCTTTATTCATCCATGGTGTCTCATTAGTGTTTAGCTTGTTCTTGTTTTTCAGCGGAATATATTTTTTCTGGACTCTGTTGAATACCATTTTAAATATTACCCATTGCTGTACTATGTCACTGATTACCCTTATCGTTGTCCATTTTATTTTCCCAAGTTCTATGCTCAGCCACTCAAAATCAGCTTTTCTCCAATATATTATCCTGGTCTTTGTCATACTTATGTCCTTCACAATTGTTATCTTAAAGCATATTATATTATGGCCACTATTACCTAGATATTCCCCTACTTTTACTTCTCTTGTCTGCTCTGGTTCATTGCCCATTACTAGATCCAGTAGTGAATTCCCCCTTGTCTGGCTTCTTGCATATTGGACAGAGTATTAATCACAAAATAATAGAGGCTTGTAACAAAGGTAATGCAACCTGCGGATGTAGCATATTTGGATTTCCAGAAGACATTTGATAAAGTGCCACCTAAAAGGTTGTTCACTGAGGAAGACACAAATAACCTTCCGGAAATACTCGGGGACCGAGGGTCTAGTGAGAAGAAGGAACTGAAGGAAATCCTTATTAGTCAAGAAATTGTGTTAGGGAAATTGATGGGATTGAAGGCCAATAAATCCCCAGGGGCTGATAGTCTGCATCCCAGAATACTTAAGGAAGTGGCCCTAGAAATAGTGGATGCATTGGTGATCATTTTCCAACATTCTATAGACTCTGGATCAGGTCCTATGGATTGGAGGGTAGCTAATGTAACCCCACTTTTTAAAAAAGGAGGGAGAGAGAAAACAGGGAATTATAGACTGGTTAGCCTGACATCGGTAGTGGGGAAAATGTTGTAATCAATTATTAAAGATGAAATAGCAGCGCATTTGCAAAGCAGTGACAGATCGGTCCAAGTCAGCATGGATTTATGAAAGGAAAATCATGCTTGACAAATCTTCGAGAATTTTTTGAGGATGTACCTAGTAGAGTGGACAAGGGGGAACCAATGGATGTGGTATATTTGGACTTTCAAAAGGCTTTTGACAAGGTCCCACACAAGAGATTAGTGTGCAAAATTAACGCACATGGTATTGGGGGTAATGTATTGATGTGGATAGAGAACTGGTTGGCAGACAGGAAGCAAAGAGTAGGAATAATTGGGTCCTTTTCAGAATGGCAGGCAGTGACTAGTGGGGTACCACAAGGTTCATTGCTGGGACCCCAGCTATTTACAATATACATTCATGATTTAGACAAAGGAATTGAATGTAATATTTCCAAGTTTGCAGATGACACTAAGCTGGGTGGCAGTGTGAGCTGTGAAGAGGATGCTAAGAGGCTGCAGGGTGACTTGGACAGGTTAAGTGAGTGGGCAAATGCATGGCAAATGCAGTATAATGTAGATAAATGTGAGGTTATCCACTTTGGTGACAAAAAAAGGAAGGCAGAATATTATCTGAATGGTGACAGATTAGGAAAAGGGGAGGTGCAACAAAACCTGGGTATCATGGTACATCAGTCATTGAAAGTTGGCATTCAGGTACAGCAGGCGGTGAACAAGGAAAATGGCATGTTGACCTTCATAGCGAGAGGAATTGAGTATAGGAACAGGGAGGTCTTACTGCAGTTGTACAGGGCCTCGGTGAGGCCACACCTTGAATATTGTGTACAGTTTTGGTCTCCTAATCTGAGGAAGGACATTCTTGCTATTGAGGGAGTGCATCAAAGGTTCACCAAACTGATTCCCGGGATGGCAGGACTGACCTACGAAGAAAGACTGGATCGACTAGGCTTATATTCACTGGAATTTAGAAGAATGAGAGAGGATCTCATAGAAACATGTAAAATTCTGACAGGATTGGATAGGTTAGATGCAGGAAGAATGTTCCTGATGTTGGGGAAGTCCAGAACTAGGGGTCACAGTCTAAGGATAAGGGGTAAGCCATTTAGGACCGAGATGAGGAGAAACTTCTTCACTCAGTGAATTGTGAACCTGTGGAATTCTCTACCACAGAAAGTTGTTGAGGCCAGTTCATTGATATATTCAAAAGGGAGTTAGATGTGACCCTTACGGCTAAAGGGATTAAGGGGTATGGAGAGAAAGCAGGAATGGAGTACTGAAGTTGCATGATCAGCCATGATCATATTGAATGGTGGTGCAGGCTCGAAGGGCCGAATGGCCTCCTCCTGCACCTATTTTCTATGTTTCTATGAGGTAGGGGGTAATGTATTAGCATGGATAAAGGATTGGTTAATGGACAGAAAACAGAGAGTAGGGTTTAACGGGTCATTTTCAGGTTGGTAGGCTGTAACTAGTGGGGTGCCGCAAGGATCTATACTTGTGCCTCAGCTATTTACAATCTATATTAATGATTTAGATGAAGGGACCAAGTGTAATGTATCCAAGTATGCTGATGATACAAAGCTACGTTGAAAAGTAAACTGTGAGGAGGAAACGAAGAACCTGTAAAGGGATATAGACAGGTTAAGTAAGCAGGCAATAAGGTTGCAGATGCAGTATAATGTGGAGAAATGTGAGGTTATTCATTTTGGTAGAAAGAATAGGAAACCAGAATATTTTTTAAATGGTGAGAAATTATTAAATGTTGGTGTTCAGAGAGAGTTAGATGTCCTCCTACAGGAAACACAGAACGTTAGCATGCAGGAACAGCAAGCAATTAGGAAGGCAAATGGCATGTTGGCCTTGATTGTAAGGAGATTGGGGAAAAAGAGTAAGGAAGTCTTGATATAATTGTACAGGGCTTTACTGAGACCACATCCGGAGTACTGGGCAGAGTTTTGGTCTCCTTATCTGACGAAGGATATACTTGCCTTGGAGGAGGTACAACAAAGGTTCACTAGATTGATTCCTGGGATGAGAGGGTTGTCTTATGAGGAGAGATTGAGTAGATTGGGCCTATAATCTCTGGAGCTTAGAAGAATAAGAGGTGATCTCATTGAAGCATACAAGATTCTGAGGTGGATTGACAGGGTAGATGCTGAGAGGTTGTTTCCTCTGGCTGGAGAATCTAGAACTAGAGGGGATAGTCTCAGGATAAAGGGCCATCTATTTAAGATTGAGATGAGTGCAATATATCCAGCTCACCCTATGGACTACTGTGGCACTGCAGCTAGTGTTGTGTACAAATAAAGAGGGAACAGGTCACCTGACTAAAGTTCCGGACTGTTCTGCCATCTTAAGGCTGTGTGTGTTTGTGAGTTGTACTGAAGATATAACAATGGCAACGAGGATGGGATAATCGGGGAGGGGGAAAAAGCTGCAATTTTTGTTGGTGGAAGATTCAGCCAATCGACAGAGAGACTTTATGAGAGCTTCTCTGTTTTGATTAACAGCTACAAATCCAAAGTAAATTACAAGCACACTTGTTTGAACTGCCAGAGTCCAGATGGCTGTGCCTGTAGGAATAATAGGGCGCTTGGGGGGGCTTCAAAGCGACCGTGAAAGTTTTGGAGCATATGTGGAGCGGCTAGAAATGTTTTTCACCACAAATAATATCATCAAAGTCCCCAATGATGAAAACCATAACTGGATGGTGTTGCAAAGACAGTGGGTGATTTTCTTAACTGAAGCAGGGCCCAAGGTGTATGAAACCCTAAAAAATGTTCTTCTGCCTGTCAAGCCAAAGGACACAACTCTTTAGCAGACAGCACTACAGTCATGAGCCCCTGAAAATTGCTGAAAGTTATCGTTTCGGAATACGAGCTCAGTTAACCGAAGAAAATATCAGTGACTACATTGTAGCATTAAAAAAGCTATCTATTCACTGTAATTTCGGAAACTTTCAGGACTGAGCATTGCATGACCGCTTTGTTTGTGGGATAAAAAATTATGCGATCAGAAGAAAGTAATTGACAACTCCGAACTTGACTTTTGATTTAGCTTGTTAGACAGCTATGTCAATGAACATGGCCGACCAATATTACTGAGAATTTCATACTATTTCCAGTCGTCAGACAACCGAGGTGAATCGCCTGCAGGTTAAAAGTAAAAGGCGGTTGGGCCCCAAAGTATCAGAAACTGGCAATGGTAACAGTGCATTGAAGTCCTGCTATTGGTGCCTCGGACAACACATTGCTCAAAGTTGTCCATATGTGAAAGCAGAGTGTTTCATCTGCAGGAAAACTGGGCATCTTGCGAAGGCACGCCGACTGAAGGGTAAACCAGCTTTCAAAGCTATAAGTAGAAATCCCCAGAGACTACATAGCCTGGAAGAAAAACAACAGGACGAGGAGGTTTTCGATCTACACATCATCAGGAGTACGAGGTTAACTAACAGCGATTAGAAAAATATTATCTTCCACATAGATGTTGCAGTAACCAAGAGACCCATAGAAATCGACACTGGTGCATCCATGAGTGTAGTACCGGAGTTGCTGTACCTCGACAAATTGCGTGATTTCCCACTGGAGAAATCCAAGATAGAGCTGCGAAGCTACTTGGAAGAGAACATTCCTGTGGTAGGTCATATCACCATACCGGTAAAATACAAGAATCAATTTCAGAGCTTGCCTCTATTAGTAGTGACAGGAGACAAGCCTGCCTTACTAGGAAGAAATTGGTTGGGATCACTGAAGCTGGATTGGAATGAGATTTTTCATGTTGAATCGAGATTTGCATCAAAGGATGATGTCATCAAGAATTATCCGAAGGTGTTCTGCAAAACAGGCAGTCCGATCCAAGGATTCTAGGCGAGTGACAGGGTACATACAGAAGGACGCTAGATCGGTTTACTACAAGACACGTTCCGTACCATATGAACTCAAGGAGAAAGTTGAGCAAGAACTCAAAAGACTAGAGACTGAGAACATTATTTCTAAGATAGATCGATGTAATTGGGCTACACCCATTGTTGTTGTACCTAAGTCCGATGGTAAAGTAAGATTGTGTGATGATTATAAAGTAACTGTAAACCAAATTCTAGATGGTAATCTTCCCAATACATTGCCAAATATAGAAGATTTGTTCACAACACTAACAGGTGGTCAGATCTTCTCAAAGTTGAATCTTACAATTGCTTACTTTTAATTTGAACTAGATGAGGAGTCCAAGTCATGCTTGATTATAAATACTCATCTAGGCCTATATCAATTTAATAGGCTACTATTTGGAGTGTCTTCCGCCACTGCCATATTCCAAGGGTGATGAACCAGGTTTTGCAAGATATTGAAGGGATAGTATGTTATTTGGATGACATATTAATTTCAGCACCAAATAGGCAAATTCAAAATAACATATTGAATGAAGTCCTGAAACGGCTGGAGAAGCACAGAGTATGAGTGTCTGCTCGCAAGTTGAGTTATTTCAAAACTCAGTGGAGTACTTAGGGTAGAGGTAGACAAAGATGGTTTATATCCAACCAAGGGAAAGCTGGATGCAATCAGAAATGCACCCACTCCCAAGAATGTCACTGAACTTCGATAATTTTTGGGTCTCTTGAACTATGAGAGGAAGTTCCTAACAAATTTGGCAACAGTATTACAACCACTGAATGAACTATTGAAAAAACAGGTCCATTGGAAGTGGTCAGAAGAATGCGATACAGCATTCAAGGAGTGTAAAAGCAAATTGATAGAGAGCACCATGTTAGTTCACTATGACGTATCTAAGGAGATCAAGCTAGCATGTGATGCCTCTCCGTATGGCGTTGGGGCAGTGATCTCTCATGTACTACATAGTGGGGAGGAGAGACCAATTGCTTTTGCTTCACGCACTCTCGGTGCCAATGAGCGTAATTATGCGCAAATCGAAAGAGAAGCTTTAGCATTAATTTTTGGGGTCAAGAAGTTCCACAAATACTTGTATGGTCATAAGTTTACCATCATTATGGACCATAAGCCCCTGACAGCAATCCTCCATCCAAAGTTCCCAGTTCCAACTTTAGCTGCAGCCCGAATGCAGAGATGGGCTTTGATTTTGTCAGCATATACTTATGATATTGAATGCAGACGATCAGCTGATCACAGTAATGCTGATGCTATGTCCAGATTGCCTTTCCCATCACAAGTTACACCCGATAGGGAAGAAGTGCTTTATTTTTCATACATTGATGAACTGCCAGTCACAGCTGAAGAGATTGGTAACGCAACTAATCGTGACCCAGTTATGTCAAAGGTATATGATTATATTGCAAATGGCTGGCCAAACCAGGTAACAGACAAAGATATTCATCCATTCTTCATTCGTAGGAATGAATTATCAGTCGATAAAGATTGTATCATGTGGGGTGCAAGAGTGGTTATACCAAATAAATTCAGGTCCAAATTATTAGCAGACCTCCATGACCAGCACATGGGAATGTGCTTGACCAAGAGTTTTGCACGCAGTTACTTTATAGAGATAGAGTAAAAGAGAGAGAGTTCAAATGAAATCAAGGGCATCTCTTGGCGGAAAACTTTCCTCAGGATCAGTCTCGACTGAGTTTAAATTCGACACCATGTTTGGAAGGTTCTGTTCGAGAGTGAAGATATCCTCTTCGAAACAGAAAACAAGTGGTAAAGCTTGATTTGTAAATATGGCAAAATAAGTCCATAAACTTTGTTATGCATAACCATGCAAGTCATGTATGATTATTTTGTTATAATTACTTCATTAAGGAGGGAGAAGTGTAATATATATAGCTCCACCTGTGGACTACTGTGGCACTGCAGCCAGTGTGTGTACAAATAAAGAGGGAACAGGTCACCTGACGAGAGTTCAGGAGTGTTCTGCCATCTTAAGGCTGTGTGTGTTTGTGAGTTGTACTGAAGATATAACAATGAGGAGGAATTTCTTCACTCAGAATGTGGTGAATCTTTGGAATATTCCACCCCAAAGGGCTGTGGATGCTGAGTCGTTGTATATAATCAAGGCTGAGATAGATAGATAATTGGACTCGATTGGAGTTGAGGTCAAAGATCAGCCAATGGTGGAGCTGGCTCGAGGGGCTGTATGGCCTGCTCCTGCCCTTAATTCTGATCTTATGTTTGTTTTGAAGCAGACTGCAGTGAATGCAGCAGCATGGCTTTTAGATTGTGTTCCAATCTTTTTTAAATGGCCTCCACCTCTCATTGAATTAACTGGGAAGACTAATCCATCAGTGACATGATGATAGAAAGTGTGAGGGGGCAGAGTTACTTAGTTTCTTATCCAAACAGGCCAATTTTAGCTAAATTGAAATAAAACTATGTATATTTGATAATTTGTTTGTCAAAAGCTTTTTAACAGTGAGACTACACGAACCCTGTTTTTTAGGATTACATCAAATTATTTAGATCATTATTACTCTGAATTTTTGCAGAACTTTGAGTATAAAAAATAAATCACGCCGGTTATTTTAATTTTGCCCAGTAACTGAAATTCCAGTCGAAGGCTTCTTTCGGATGAACGCCTCCGAACTGAGAATTTTTACCAAAGTACCTGGTGGTGCCAGAAGAGACTGCGATTCCATTGGGGAGGCCTTCTCTTCCCGTGCTGCGAAGCGTGCTCCTGTCCTCGAGGTTCCAATGCAGAAGGTGCACTGCACAACCAATCAGGTACAGTATTTCACAGCTTTCTCATTAATAGCAATGAGAACTCCGTATCTACGAGTTCTCATTGCTATTAATGAAAAAAAACAACGAACACCATAATAAAAAATAAAAAACACATCTCATAATTAAAATTAATTGCAATTAAAGTTAATAAATATCTTAGAAATTTTTTTGGGGATTTTTAAAAACATTTTTTAAATTATGGTTTAAAATAAACTTACTGTAGTGGGCAGGGTTTTTAACAATAAAATGTGTTTTTTAAATTTTATTTTCTTATGTTTTTGCGTGTTTTAAAATTCTTACACCTGTAAACATAGAACCATAGAAACATAGAAAGTAGATGCCCTTAGCGCATGCAGCGCCATTTAATATGATCATGGCTGATATGCAACTTCAATACCCCTGCCTTCTCTCCATACCCGCTGATCCCCTTAGCTGTAAGGGCCACACCTAACTCCCTCTTGAATATATCCAACGAACTGGACTCAACAACTTTCTGTGGTAGAGAATTCCACAGGTTCGCCACTCTCTGAGTGAAAAAGTTTCTCCTCATCTCGGTTCTATATGGCTTACCCCTTATCCTTAGACTGTGACCCCTGGTTCTGGACTTCCCCAACATCGGGAACATTCTTCCTGCATCTAACCTGTCCAGTCCTGTTATAATTTTATATGTTTCTATGAGATCCCCTCCCATTCTTCTCAATTCCAGTGAGTATAAGCCTAGCCGATCCAGTCTTTCTTCATATGTCAGTCCTGCCATCCCGGGAATTGGTCTGGTGAACCTTTGATGCACTTCCTCAATAGCAAGCACGTCCTTCCTCAGATTAGGAGACAATACTCAAGGTGTGGTCTCACCAAGGCCCTATACAACAGCAGTAAGACCTCCCTGCGCCTCTACTTAAATCCCCTCGCTATGAAGTCCAGCATCCATTTGCTTTCTTTACTGCCTGCTGTACCTGTATGTCTACCTTCAATGACTGATGTACCATGACACCCAGGTCTCATTGCACCTCCCCTTTTACTAATCTGTCACCATTCAGATAATAATCTGCCCTCCTGGTTATGTTACATTTATCCACATTATACTGCATCTGCCATGCATTTGCCCATTCACCTAAGCTGTCCAAGTCACCCTGCAGCCTCTGAGCATCCTCCTCACAGTTCACATTGCCACCCAGCTCAGTGTCATCTGCAAACTTGGAGATATAACATTCAATTCCTTCGGCTAAATCATTAATGTATATTGTAAATAGCTGGGGTCCCAGCACTGAACCTTGTGGCACCCCACTAGTCACTGTCTGCCATTCTGAAAAGGACCCATTTATTCCCACTCTTTGCTTCCTGTCTGCCAACCAGTTCTCTATCCATGTCAATACATTACCCCCATACCATGTGCCTTAATTTTGCACACTAACCTCTTGTGTGGGATTTTATCAAAAGCCTTTTGAAAGTCCAAATACACCACATCCACTGGTTCTCCCTTATCCACTCTACGAGTTACATCCTCAAAAAACTCTAAAAGATTTGTCAAGCATGATTTTCCTTTCATAAATCCATGCTGACTTGGACCGATCCTGTCACTGCTTTGCGCTGCTATTACATCTTTAATAATTGATTCCAGTATTTTCCCCACCACCGACGTCAGACTAACCGGTCGATAATTCCCTGTTTTCTGTCTCCCTCCTTTTTTAAAAATTAGTTACCCTCCAATCCATAGGTACTGATCCAGAGTCCATGGAATGTTGGAAAATGACCACCAATGCATCTACTATTTCTAGGGCCACTTCCTTAAGTACTCTGGGATGCAGACTATCAGGCCCTGGGGTTTTATCGGCCTTCAGTCCCATCAGTTTCCCTAACATCATTTCCTGACTAATAAGGATTTCTTTCAGTTCCTCCTTCCCGCTAGACCCTCGGTCCCCTAGTATTTTCGGGAGGTTATTTGTGTTTTCCTTCGTGAAGACAGAACCAAAGTATTTGTTCAATTGGTCTGCCATTTCCTTGTTCCCCATTATGAATTCACCTGATTCTGACTGCAAGGGACCTACGTTTGTCTTCACTAATCTTTTTCTATTCACATATCTATCTATAGAAGCTTTTGCAGTCAGTTTTTATGTAAGCTTACTCTCATGATCTATTTTCCCCCTCCTAATTAACTCCTTAGTCCTCCTCTGCTGAATTCTAAATTTCACCCAGTCCTCAGATTTGCTGCTTTTTCTGGCCAATTTATATGTCTCTTTCTTGGATTTAACACTATCCCTAATTTCCCTTGTTAGCCACGGTTAAGCCACTTTCCCCATTTTATTTTTACACCAGACAGGGATGTACAATATATAATTCATCCATGTGATCTTTAAATGTCTGTCATTTCCTATCCACCGTCAACCCTTTAAGTATCATTCGCTAGTCTATCCTACCAAATTCACATCTCATACCATCGAAGTTTCCTTTCTTTATGTTCAGGACCCTAGTCTCTGAATTAACTGTGTCACTCTCCACCTTAATGAAGAATTCTACCATATTATGGTCACTCTTCCCCAAGGGGCCACACATGACCAGATTGCTAATTAATCCTCTCTCATTACACAAGACCCAGTCTAGGACGGCTTACTCTCTAGTTGGCTCCTCGACACATTGGCCTGGAAAACCATCCCTTATACACGCTAGGAAATCCTCCTCCACCGTATTTCTACCAGTTTGGTTAGCCCAATCAATATGTAGGTTAAAGTCACCCATGGTAACTGCTGTATCCTTATTGCACGCATCCTGTTGGATGCCATCGCCAACCTCCCTACTACTGTTTGGTGGTCTGTACACAACTCCCACTAACGTTTTTTGCCCTTTGTACACAGTTCTACCCATATAGATTCCACATCATCCACACTAATGTCCTTCCTTACTATTGCGTTAACCTCCTCTTTAACCATTAACGCTACTCCACCTCCTTTTCCTTCCTGTCTATCCTTCCTGAATATTGAATACCCCTGGATGTTGAGTTTCCAGCCTTGGTTACCCTGGAGCCCTGTCTCCATAATCCCAATTACATCATATCCGTTAACAGCTATCTGCGCAGTTAATTCGTCCACCTTATTACGAATGCTCCTCGCATTGAAACTCAGAGCCTTCAGGCTTGTCTTTTTAATACTCTTTGTCCTTTTCGAATGATGTTGTAATGTGGCCCTTTTTGATTTTTGCCCTTGATTTCTCTGCCCTCCACTCTTGCTTTTCTCCTTCCTACCTTTTGCTTCTGCCCTCTTTTTACTTCTCTCTGCCTCGCTGCATTGGTTCCCACCCCCCTGCCATATTAGTTTAACCCCTCTCCAGCAGCACCAGCAAACACTCCCCCTAGGATATTGGTTCCGGTCCTGCCCAGGTGCAGACCGTCCGGTTTGTACTGGTCCCACCTCCCCCAGAACCAGTTCCAATGCCCAGAAATTTGAATTCCTCCACCTTGCACCATTCCTCAAGCCACGTATTCATCTGAGCTATCCTGCAATTCCTACTCTGACGAGCACGTGGCACTAGGAGCAATCCTGTGATTACTACCTTTGAGGTCCTACTTTTCAATTTAACTCCTAGCTCCCTAAATTCAACTTGCCATCGGGGAGCGGCCACAGGAGCAGCCAGTGGGAGTTCGAGGAGCGTCCCATAAAAGGGCGTGACCGTTGGGGAGCGGCCACAGGAGCAGCCAGCGGGAGTTCGAGGAGCGGCCCATAAAAGGGCGTGACCGTCGGGGAGCGGCCACAGGAGCAGCTATGCGCCTGCTTTTATCAGGTGCAAGAGTTTTCAGGACATTTGCTGGGCAAGTTATTGATAAATACCGCAATCTTGCCCATGCGAAAGTCCTCGCTCCCAAGATGCGGAGGATCTGTCAAGCTAGAGCTTGACAGATCGGAAAAGCCAGTTTTCAGCGCGTGTGCATTGTGCGCTGAAAACCGGCTTTTACGATGACTTCCCAGGTCCGCACATAATCCGTACAGACCTGAGGAGGCCTCGATTTCTGGGCCAACGTATATGGTATAGTTAGATTACACAAAACCTTTGATACAGTTCCATACAAAAAGCTGCAACTGAAATTGGAAGCACTGAGAATTCAAGGTAAAAGCTGGATGTAGAGAAGAAATTGTCTAAAGGAAAGGAATTGAGTATTGTTAGGGGAGTGATGTTGGGGGAAGTACTGATCACAGTGCCCTGGAGGCTGGTGCAGAGGCACCTATTGTTCTTACTCTATATGAACACCTTGTGGGTAATTTTAACCTAACCCTTTTTAGTGAGAAACTGATGCGATCAGATCGGCTGCTAGTTTTACATGCCACCTTTCTACTGACACCAATAGAAAGGAAAATTGGGCAGACAGGAGCTAGAATTTCGCCAAAGCCCGCCAGTGCCTGATTGCCGCCCCAAAAACCGCTAAGTCTGGGAAGATTTATCGCTGGTGAAAACTTCCCGAAAAAAAATCTGCCCAGCGAAAAATATGGGTCTTGCATCCCTAATCTGGGCGAAAAAGTGCAATTTCGGCTAGGTTGGGCGGTGCCTAAAGAAAATGGGTGATGAATTTAAAAATCTATAAAATTTACCCTGAGGCTGCGTGTTGGGCCTAACACGATAAAAATAATTTAAAAAAAAACCTAACTAAAAAAAAAAAATCAAAAAAACATTCCCAACACACTGTTAAATTAAATCACCCCAACAGATTTTGAAAACGAATAGTAAAAAAACCAATCACCTTTTTCTTGCAGACCAACTTACCTACCGCCCAGCTCCGCTGATCCTCGTGGGCGTTAAAAAAAACTATTTCCCGACAGGTCCCCGCTCAGCCAAAGATCGCGGCAGGATGATCTGTGGAAGTTGCATGCCGGCTATCCACTCCCCAGCAGTACTTCAAAACCACCGGTGTGCATCAGCTGGGGAATTTTTCACCGACAAAGTTCTTGCCCAAAACGGCCAATACCGCCGAGAAACCGGGCGGTGAAACAGTGCAACTTCTAGCCCATAGAAACTTATGGCACAGAAAGAGGCCATTCTGCCCATTGTGTCTGCGCTGGCCGAAAAGAGCTATCCAACCTAATCCCACTTTCCAGCTCCTGTGGCCACATTTTCGAGAAGTTTGCGACTTGGGTTTTCGCCGCGATTTGATGCTCCGCAGCAAAAACCCGCCGCAAAGCTCGGATGGGATCCTCAGATACCTGTTTGCAGCAGTGCTTCCAAGTACCACTGGGGAGAGGTACGCCGACGTGCAACGACGCGGATTGCATTTGCGTCGGACTTTCGGCACTCTCCCGACCCGTACGCCATACCCAGAATAGCGACAGGTCAAACCTGTCGGTGCAGCCCTGCCAGCAGTGGTAAGTATGAAAACCTGCTAAAAAGCTCAGTTAAAGTTTTTAGTTTTTAAATTCTTTTTCAGCGATTTGCTAGCTAAGGGTTTTGTGAATGTATTTGGAATGTTTTTTGCAATTCCCCCCACCCCCCCCCCCACACCTCCCGCAAGGCCTTTCTCACAGCGCTCCCGGCCCCGGACTAAATATGCCGAAACTCGCATTTTTGCGCCGCGAATCCTCGTGCAATGCCCCCCCTTACAGCCTGGCGCAGACGTAAAGGCCGAAAGTTTGGCCTAAAAACGGTAGTGCAACGTAAACGGTAATTTTCACACATCGCTACAGTTTTCGCTGAAAAATCCTGAAAGCCAAAAGTCCAGCCCATTGTCTGTACGTTATGGCTCTTCAAGTGCATATCCAAGTACTTTTTAAATGCGATGAGGGTTTCTGCCTCCACCACCCTTTCAAGCAGTGAACTCCAGACCCCATCCACCCTCTGAGTGAAAAAGATTTTCCTCAACGTAAATCAATTCCCCCTGGTTATTTGCCTCTCTGCTAAGGGAAATAGGTCCTTTCTAGTCACTCTATCTAGGCCCCTCATAATGTTATACAACTCAATTAAGTTTCTTCTCAGCCTCCTCTGTTCTAAAGAAAACAACCCCAGACTATCCAATCTTTCCTCATAGCTAAAATTCTCCAGTCCTGGCAACATCCTTGTAAATCTCCTCTGTACCCTCTCTAGTGGAATCACATCTTTTGTGCAATCAGGTGACCAGAACTGTACGCAGTACTGTAGCTATGGCCTAACTAGTGTTTTATATGGTTCAAGCATAACTCTTGTATTCTATACCTTGGCTAATAAAGGAAAATATTCCATATGACTTCTTAATCACCTTATCTACCTGCTCAGCTACTTTCAGGGATCCTTCTGTTCCTCGTCTCAGTATCTTACCATTTATTGTGTATTCCCTTGCCTTGTTAGCCCTCCCCAAATGCATCTTCTCCATATTTAATTTTTGTATCATCTGCAAATTTCTTAATCATACCTCCTACATTGAAGTCTACATCATTGATATATACAAAAAGAAGGGGACCTAGTACTGAGCCCTGTGGAGCCCCACTGGAAACAATCCTCCAGTCACAAAAACACCCGTCGACCATTACCCTTTGCTTCCTGCCACGGAGCCAATTTTGGATCCAACTTACCACTTAACCTTGGATCACATGGGCTTTTACTTTTCTGACTAGTCTGCCATGTTGGACCTTGTCAAATGCCTTGCTAAAATCCATGTACATCAATTGTGCTACCGTCATCAACCCTCCTTGTTACCTCCTCAAAAAATTTAGTAAAGTTACTCAGACACGACCTTCCCTTAATAACTCCATGCTGACTGTCCTTGATTAATCCGTGACTTTCTAAATGATTTATACTGTCCCTCAGAAATTTTTCCAATACATTTCTCACCACTGAGGTTAGACTGACTGGTTTGTAATTACTCGGTTTATCCCTTTCTCCCTTTTTAAACAATGACACAATGTTAGCATCCTCCAGCCCTCTGGCACCATGCCTGTAGCAAAGAGGATTGAAAAATGATGGTCAGAGCATGTGCTATTTCCTCCCTTGTTTGTCTTAACATCCTGGGATACATTTCATCCGGGCCTGGCGATTTATCTACTTTCAAAGGTGTTAAGCCTCTTAATACTTCCTCGCTCTCTATGTTTATCCCATCTAATATTTAACACTCCTCCTTAACTACAATGTCGACATCATCCCTCACTTCTGTTATGACAGACGCAAAGAATTCATTAAGAACCATACCCACGACTTCCGCCTCCACACATAGGTTATCTTTTTGGTTTCTAATAGGCCCTTCTCTTTCCTTAGTTATTCTCTTGGGGCCTGACATTGATGCACTCACCACCCACTGCCGCTGACATTCCTCCCCGGGTTCCGCCCAGTGCCAGTTTCGATCTGATCTGGAATGGGTTGGAGGGGAGAGCCGCCGGGAACCGCCCGCTGACGTCAGCGGACGGTTGAGTGGCGTAAGTGGACTCCCGCCCACTGAAATGCCAGTTTGGTGTGGGCGAGAGTCGGCGCTAGAACACGGGTGGACTGCTGCGAGGAGGCTGATCTGTCCCCAACGGTAAGTATGAAGAGCTGAAAAAAAGGTGAGTAAACATTTTTTTCTTTTTTTCTTTACAGGGACTTACCTGTATGGGGTCCCCTGAAGGTGTTCTGATGTTTTTTTTTTGATGCAATTTCTTTGCAGGTTTTTGACTCTCCGTGGGCCCGACTCCATCTCCACTTGGGCGGCAAGCGCCTTTGCTGCCGAGATTGAGAGCTCCCGTTGGCTGCTGTTCAGATTGGCGGTGTAAGTCCCTCATTTGCCGCCCGCCACTCTTTGAAGGACCTTTTTGATAAAAACCCCGCCCAAAGTACCGTCAGGTACCTTGGCGGCCATCGGCGGTCCTTTGGGCAGCATTTGGGCGGGCGGGGGCCTTCACCAAATTTGGACCCTTGCTCTTTATGTGTTAATAAAACATCTTTGGGTTTTCCTTGATTTTACTTGCCAATATTTTTTCATGCCCTTGTAAGAAAACCTAGCAGCTATTTTGCTATCAACAGCCATAAGATGAAAAACCCGTTAATCTATTGTTTGGTCTGACGGGAGAGGAGAATATTGGTCAGGACAGCAGGAGAGCTTCTTGCTCTTACTCAAATAGTGCCATAGGATCTTTCAACATCCACCTGAACAGGTACTTCGGAACTTGGCCTAACCCTTCAGCTGAAGAGCAACACTGACAACCATGCGACGCTCTCTCAATGCTACACTGAATGGTAGGCCTACATTATGTGCTTAAATCTTAGACTTAAGAGGCAACTGAACCGAGTTGACATCTTAAACTGTGGGGCAGGGAGAGGAGGTGGTTGAATTGGAACAAGCAGCCATGATTTAGATAAAATCGGTAAATGGGTAGAACAGTGGTAGATAAATTTCAATTTAGACAAGTGTAAAGTGGAGTAAAAAGGAATGTAAGAAGTGTACTATAGATGGTGTACAAATAGTTAATGGTGTAGTTGAAAGGGATCTAGATCACCACTGTAAAAAGCTAATAGAGTGCTCAATTATATTGCTAAATGTGTAGAGTATAATTCAGAAGGTGTTGTGCTAAAAACTGCATAGTTCCCTGGTCAGACAACATCTTGAGACTGTGTTCACTTGTGGATATAAATGACAGGATGAGGGGACCGAGTGTAATGTGTCCAAATTTGCTGATGATACAAAGCTAGGTGGGAATGTAAGCTGCGAGGAGATGCAAAGAGCCTGCAAAGGGATACAGAGAGGTTAAGTGAGTGAGCAATAAGGTGGCAAATGGAGTATAATGTGGGGAAATGTGAAACTATCCGCTTTGGTAGAAAGAATAGAAAAGCAGAATGTTTTTTAAAAAGTGAGAGGCTGGACTGGATTTGGGTGTTCTTGTACATGAATCATAGAAAGTTAACATGCAGGTACAGCAGGCAATTGGGAAGGCAAATTGTATGCTAGCCTTAATTGCAAAGGGTTTGGAGCAAAAGAGTAAGGAACCCTCATCCATGCCTTTGTTACCTCTAGACTTGACCATTCCAACGAGCTCCTGGCTGGCCTCCCACATTCTACCCTATGTAAACTTGAGGTCATCCAAAGCTCGGCTGCCCATGTCCTAACACGCACCAAGTCCCGTTCACCTATCACCCCTGTACTAGCTGACCAACATTGGCTCCCGATTAAGCAAAGCCTTGGTTTCAAAATTCTCATCCTTGTTTTCAAGTCCCTCCATGGGCTCACCCTACCCTATCTTTGTAATCTCCTTCAGCCCCACAACCCCCTGAGATACCTGTGCTCCTCTAATTCTGCCCTCTTGAACACCCCTGATTATAATCGTTCAACCATTGGTGGCCATGCCTTCTGTTGTCTAGGCCCTAAGCGCTGGAATTCCCTTCCTAAACCTCTCCACCTCTCTACCTCTCTTTTCTCCTTAAATACACTCCTTAAAGCCTACCTCTTTGAGCAAGCTTTTGGTCACCAGCCCTAATTTCTCCTAATGTAGCTTGGTGTCAAATATTTTTGTCTTATAATACTCCTGTGAAGTGTCTTGGAACATTTCACTTCGTTCAAGGTGCTATATAAATACTAATTGTTGTTGTTGTTGAAAGTCTTGCTGCAATTAGAAAGGGCTTTGGTAACACCACACCTGGAGTACTGTGTAGTTTTTCTCTCCCTACTCAGGAAGGATATTCTTGCCTTAGAGGAGATGCCTCAGATTGATTCCTGGGATGAGAGGACTGTCCTATGAGGAGAGATTGAGTAGAATGGTCCTTTTTCTCTGGAGTTTAGAAGAATGAGAGTTGATCTCATTGAAACATATAAACTTCTGAGATGACGTGACAGGATAGATGCTGAGAGGATGTTTCCCTTGGCTGGAGAATCTAGAACCAGGGGTCATAGTCTCATAATAAAGGGTCGAGCATTTAGGACTGAGATGAGGAGAAATTCCTTCACACAAAGCGTTGTGAATCTTTGACATTCTCTACTCCAGAGGGCTGTGGATGCTGAGTCGTTGTATACTCAAGACAGAGATAGAAGGATTTTTGCATACTATGGGAATCAAGGGATATGGGGATAGTGCAGGAAAATGGAGTTGAGGTAGAAGATCAGCCATGATGTTGTTGAATAGTGGATCAGGCAAGAAGGGACAAATGGCGTAATCTTACTTCTATTTCTTATATTCTTATGTAACATCCGTCAAAATGAAGAAATACATTTGCTGGCAAGGGGAAATTTTTATTTTTATATATTCATTCACAGGATGAGAGCATCCCTGGAAAGACCAGCATTTATTGCCCATCCCTAATTGCCCTTGAGGAGGTGGGGGTGAGTCACCTTCTTGAATTGCTGCAGTCAGTGTGGTGAAAGTACTCCCACAGTGCTGTTACGGAGGGAGTTCCAGGATTTTGACCCAGTAATGATGAAGGAGGGTGATATATTTCCAAGTTAGGATGGTGTGTGGCTTGGAGAGGAACTTGGAGATGGTGGTGTTCCCATGCACCTGCTGCCCTTGTCCTTCTAGGTGGTAGAGATTACAGGTTTGGGAGATGCTATTTAAGAACCCTTGCTGAGTTGCTGCAGTGCATCCTGTAGATGGTACACACTGTAGCCACGGTGCGCCGGTGGAGGAAGTGAATGTTTAAGGTGGTGGATGGGGTGCCGATCAAGTGGGCTGCTTTGTCTTGGATGGTGTTGAGCTTCTTGAGTGTTGTTGGAGCTGCACTCATCCAGGTAAGTAGAGAGTAGTCCTTAACACTCCTGACGTGCCTTGTAGGTGCTGAAGAGGCATTGGGGAGTCAGGAGATGAGTCATTCGCTACTAAATAACCAGCCTCTGACCTGCTCTTGTAGCCACTGTATGTGGCTGGTCCATTTAAATTTCTGGTCAGTGGTGACCCCCAGGATGGTGATGGTAGGGATTCGGTGATGGTAATTCCATTGAATGTCAAGGGGATATAGTTCCACTCGCTTTTGTTGGAAATGGTCATTGCCTGGCACTTGTGTGACGCAAATGTTACTTGCCACTTCTCAGCCCAAGCCTGGATGTTGTCCAGGTTTTGCTGCATGCGGGCATGGACTGCTTAATTTTCTATGAAATTGTGAATGGAACTGATTGCATGCCTTTTGAGGGCAGGATTCTATTTCATATTTGGCTTCTTTTGTGAATTGTTTGTAACGTGGCAAAATAACAAAAAAAAGTTTATTGATTCCTGCCTTTGTAAGGGCCCAATTCCTTTCTCAGATATATTTTGAAAATTATTAAGACACAAATGCACGGCAATACGAGCAGTTTTGGTTCTCTCAATTATCAGCCATGATCTTATTGAATGGCGGTGCAGGCTCGAAGGGCCGAATGGCCTACTCCTGCACCTATTTTCTATGTTTCTACCATCTCCTACTCATGGTATTTGATAGGAGATAGTTGGGGTGCATCATTTATGTCATTCTGTAGCACAATTTGAACTGTAACTTTTACCTTCTAAACCGAGTTTCATCTTTCTGCCAATCATACAAAAGGTAGAATACCATTTGGAGTGCTAACTAATATTGTTTGCGTAAGTGTTAAAAGGAAAATCAAAACTTTTAATGCCATAAATATTGGTTGGTGGAGATGAGTGTCAGCAAACACATAGAATTACATTTCTCATCAGCATTAATTAGCAGTGTTATGAACTGCAGTGTTGTGATTTCAATCTTAGAGTAGTAATCCATTCATTTTAAATGGCAGAGTTCTAGCTGAGTTTATTTGAAATAGGTTTCTGTCGGCATTAAAATAACACTGATTGCAAAATCCAGGCATTTTGTTATTCTATTCCTCCCTCTTTTTTTCTTTCTCTCTCTCTCTATCTCTATCTCTCAACTCCCACACATGTAGAGCTCCGCTTAAGACGCTGAAAAGAGGGTGGAATAAGAGTTAGTGAAACTATTGATTCAACTGATATCATGTCATCAATGGTGATAAAATAAATAAAACCAAATATAATATGTAGCACCTGTAAAGAGAAAAGATTGGTTAGCATTTTAGTTTTTTTTCTTTTTCATTGTACATGGAGTTAAAAGAGTCTGCTCTATTCTCTGCCATGATACAGTATTTGCATTAGCTGGCCATCTCCCAGACATTTTGCACCGAAGCCTCAGTCCCCAACAATGGCACTCATGAATCAAATATTGGGGGAGGTGAAAACGGAAGTCGCTTACAGCGGTGTACTGAATTACTCACTATACACTGGTGGTAACTAGCTGTCAAGGTACATAAACTCCACCACTGAATATTTGAATTGTATCTGTAACAGTGATTTGGTCTGATTATAAATTTTTCACGAGCACGGTCCCTTTCAGTTACAATGCATGATTGTTCCACCAACTCTGAAAGATTATTGTTTTAAAAAATCTTATTTTTACTGCCTGTAAAATATATTTACAACAGTAATGGATATGGAGATATCCATTTTGCTTTTGTATAAAGATAGACAGTACAGGCACACATAAAAATGAATGTTTTAGAATAAATGTATAATTCTTTTGTTCATTTTGCAGTGCCTATTTGGGTCATTAGAAATGAAGAATTTTCAGGATTGGCCTGCCTGACATCCTAGCATTCTATGCAGGAAATGCAAATACCATGCAACACCTGTTCCTCAGCTGGGTCTGTGTGCCTGGGTATTTTTACTTGTGTCCATTGTCTTTCTGGCTGTGAGTCGGAAGCTACGGACTGATTAATTGCGGCATCTTCTATCTCTGCATCTGCCATCAGTGAAGCAGAATAGTCTGTCTGGATTCCATAATGCCCTTTACAAATTTGAGTTGGGATGTCGCCAGGGCCTGTATGCATTGCTTGTCTTTATATTTAGCAAAGGGGCACAAGTGAGATTTGGTCCTCGGGTGAATTTTAGTTTAACAGTTTCCTGAGGGAGCCATGCCGAGGCTCCCTCATTATCCACGTTATGGATGATAGCATTATTGCTTGGTCTTGCATATAGAAAGGCTGAGGAAACAGAATTGAGAGCAGACTACCAGTGAAAACTATAGCTATATCTATTCTGTGCATTTTAGTAGAAGCTGTTGATGTGCTGAATGGCATGTTATTAACACTGAAGTCATATTATTCTCATTTGAATAGACTTGCATCAACTTTTTAATTTAAATCAAACATCTGACATATTGGAGATTCCAATTATTGGACTGTCATTGTCCCAACATGATTGCAAAAGGGTCAAGAAATTGTGGTTAACATATTTGCATAAAAGTCATTGTGCATTGGAAAATTGGAAAATGTGTGTGTGCATATGTGTGCGTGCTGAAGCTTAAACTTGTTGAAGTGTTTAGTAATTTGTGTTGTATCTGGATTTGTGAGAAATCTGAACATAGTATTAGTAGTTTTAATAGTCTAAATTAAAATTCCAAATTGGCAACTAGAACCAAATATTGTGACCCCTGTAAACTATTCAAATTAATAGTGGCAATATCACAGCACCAATATAAAAAAAGTCCCCTTACAGGAAAAAAAACATTTCAGATTTACTTCACAAAATGTGTCAGTTGTTTGCAGTTGGCAAAATGCATATCATCAGTTATTATCACCCTATTCGCCTGGATTTTCCGGGGCCTATGACTGCGTACGCACAGCCCCTCATGTTCCGGGATTCCGCATGCAATGTGCATGTTCGAAAACCCGGAACTTGCGATCTGTCAAGTTTCAGCAAATGGACATTCGCTGGCATGGGTTTGGGCTATTAACCCAATTACTGCCCAGCGAATGCCCACAAAACTCTTACGCCTGGTAAAAGCAGGGGTAAGGCCTTCTTTTACCAGCGTAAGGGTTTAAATAAATATTAAAATAATTCCTGATTTAACCATACAAAAACCTTTAAAATTAGTTTAGGTTATTTTTGGCCCCTTGAAAAATGTTTTCACACATTTTTAATGACATTTTTGTTTTAAATGTTTAATTACATTGTATGTTAATTAGTTTTTAATGTGATGATTTATTTTTATTTAAGTGGAGTGATAGTGTGTTTTTTTAGGTGATTTTTATTATGCTTATGTGGATTCCATGCGAAAATGCAATCCCCATAAGCCTAATGGGAATCTCCCTTTGTGATTGGTTGGCCTGGTCCACCTGACCCAGGGACGCTTGCGAACCACCTGCACTCCTTGGATACGTGGGCCTTTACGCAGGCATCACCTGCAGGCCCAAATGAAGGCATTTGTCTGCGGGAAGCCTCCGACTGCAATTTCCAGTCCGTTCGTCAAAGTTCACTCTGATCATATCAGCTTTCACCTGTGCATCAGATTAATTACAATGCAAGATTTATCAGGAGGACCGGTGTGAAATACTGTTATAATTATCGCATTAGGACAGATAAGTGTAGAATGGGCAGTAGAATAAAGATTTTACACGAGCGTTTTCATTAATCTGTCCCGATATTAAAAGAACTTTCTTTATCCCTCATGGTCACAAGCAGATGATCATTTCGCCACTTCAAGGCAAACTCTTAGTCCAGGCTGCTTGCTGATTGAAATTCGGTACATGCCGTGTAATTGCTGTCCCTTCTTCCGATGCATTTGAAGATTACATTTGATAATGCCCAATATTAATAACCAGATGTGATATTCTTCCTGCCTTAAGGTCAGATTTGCTGGACAGGTCAAACCATTTGTCTGTGTGCACAAACTGTGACGTCTATTGAGAATGACAGGTATGAAAAGGAGTATGGGGCGTTAACCCCCCCAGACCACCAAAGGGAACCTTCTTGCTAGGAACAAAGAGCTGCAGTAGCTGCTGCAATTTTCTAAGATTTAACCCAGGTTAACAGCAGCTGAGAAGCTGTTGTGTTTACTTCAATAGCCAGTAGGTCAATCACGGAGGCTTTATTTCAGCTTTAATCTGCCTAATTATAGAGGAAATGAGCACATTGTGTGAGTGATATGTAAACAGAAACAATGTAGCGATAGATTTGCCTTTTCAATGTTCATATGTTCACCATGACTTTACAGTGTGAAAGCCAAGACACTATGCAGAGTCTAGGTAAACAGTGCCCCAGTAGATTTATTGGTATCTTTATAAATAGACCATCCTTGATTGTATTTTTTTTTCTTCTGACTGAGATTTGATGGTGAGTGGTTACTTATATATTTATAATTATATTATACATGAAGAATGTCAGCAGAGAAAAAATATTGAGTTAATGAACATAAATAAATCCATTCTTTGTATTTGTTATTTTGTCAATAATAATAATAAACTCTGCTCATGAAGATTTAAAATCATTGTCAAATTCTTCAAACAGTTGTAAAGTTGATTGCAGGCCCGCTGCACACTTTGTCGTGTCCACCTGCGTGTATATAGGGTCAGAAAGGAAAGACATAATAATGTGCCCTAATTGATTTTGAACATTAGTTTTCTGTGAATAGATAAGTAGTGACTGTGACATTTGATTACAGACCAAGGTAACCATTTAACCTTCTTGTTCATATTGGCCAGGATTTCAAATGCAAGTAACTTACCTCCCTCAGGTTCAGTAGGATTAGATTGTCTGCAGTAATCCCTAATGCTATGAAATGGACCTGATAGAACTGTCTGCTTGGGATAATGTTGATGAATTTCAGCTTATGTAGATTAGTTAACTCTCCTCACCCTGTACCAAGGATTCAGTATTATCAATAGGTAGAAACTGTTAAGCCACTCTTGTCAAAGTGTACCACAATCTCTGTTTAAAAAAAGGTACAACATAGAACAATGTGGGATTTTGTGCTGAGATGTTATTAAATGAGCTGAGAAAGGTGACTGGAACAGTTTGAATAACTGCAGCCAATGTATCAGACACCCCATGAGTGTAAGAGAAGAAAGTCAGCTGACACTGTACGTAGATTTTTAACCAGTTAGAGCCGCAGTTGATTTCTGCGTTTTCTTTGAACAGAATCAAAGAAAACAAAATGCTCTAATCTTTAAAGCAGACACTGGTATGTTGAGTGAACCTTGGTATGCAGACTCACTAAGCTCACCCTTCCAAACCATTGTAATCTTTGGTGTAGATGATGACTTCAGTATATAGTAGCCCAAAAAGAGTGCTGGACATGTCAATCACTTTAAGTCTACAAGAAAGAGGCTTCACAAAAGAGTTTCTGTGCTTCTGCTTCCCTGAATGTTCCTTGAGTCTTTAAGAAAAGAGAAATACTGGATATAGTTACCTTACTCAGACCTACTCTGTGGTGGATATTACAATTTAAATAGGACTGTATTTGAAAGTTTTTTTAATGTTATATGTTTGTTTATTATGATTCTGGGCATTAATTCATTGTTATATGAAATTAATCCCAATGTATTGCTTTCAAAAAGCTTGTAGCAAAATGAATGGCAATAATACAGAAATACATTTTTGTTAACATTGATATTAGTGCTTACTGGCACCAGGGAAAGGAAAGCCAATTGTGATAGATAGAAAACAAGTATCTAATATATGTATTGGCAACCTCCAGAATTTAGTGATTAAAACACATTAAAAAAATTCTGACTTCCAACTGTTATTAAAAATGTTGATTCTAGATTTTAGAAAATAAGTATGGACTTGTTGTTTCCAAAGGTAAAGAAGCAGCCAGCTATTTTGAATGAGTCCAAATTGCACCTAACATAATTGTGACTAAAATCCAACACAAAAATGGTTTATTTTTCTTTTGCAATCATTTGTAATTTGTTGAGTTTGGTGCATTCCCCAATCAAACGTTCCTTTACATGTACGTAAAGCTGTGCCGTGTGGATCCTAGCTAATGATTTTTCTTTTGTACAGTGTAATTCACATGGACATTTGATAGGCAGTTGATTAGTCTGGAATGATTTCTTTAAAATGAAAATTAATTGCAATTTGTGCAGCCTTCATTAGTCTGCTTTTATAATTGCATATGTGAGAGTGCATGACTAGGTTGGCTGGAATTGGTTAAGAACTGTTGAATCCCTTCAATATATGTAGGTTACTGTAAACATTTAAGAGGTGACTTCCTTAAAAAAAACATGCAATGAAGAATCTGCTTATTTCTCCAAAAACTAAAAAAAAATGTTATTTTAGAAATCTTAATACTTCTCTGGAAAAAATGTAATTTATTCTTGATTTTTTTTCTTCAGGATGGTTTGAATCAATACGTTTTTTCTGTGTTGTTATTTTGGGAGTGATAAGCAACACAAAAGCTAGAACACTGAATTGCTATTTCTGTTGTTGAATATTGCATGAGAAACTTTTGGTAGTTTTGCAAGTTGTAGAATAGAAATGTGAAGAGGTGTTTCTATTTTTGTCCTTTTTTTGACCAGACACCTTTCACTTTTTAAAAACAATTTAAAAGGAGAGCTTTTATTGTCAGTAAGGATCGAAGACAGGCCTTCCAAATGCAGTAACTCAACATTTATATTATCATTACAAACCGTATACGCTAGCCTGTTAAATTACTCAACCGTTTATCACAGAAACCCAGGTCACTTCCATACTAAATTTTCCAAAGTAGAATAATATCATTTCCTGATCATTTTATTTGAAAGAGTCTTGCCAGCTCAAACGGGGATGGGGCTGCGGACTGGGCAGCAACCAGGGGAAAGATTATTGAGTTCCTTGATCAAAAACATGAACAGATTCAAGAATATTTGTGTCATTCTAGGCTTGGGAATTTGTTTGAAATTATAGCTGCTTATTTGTAGAAGAAACTGGCTCTTTGGCCATAGTTTAGTTTGGTTAATGTTGGAAAAAATGTGTTTAGGAGACAGATTTTTAAATCACTGTAATATAAATATGCTTCTCTTTTCATCCTGAATTTGCTTTATTTCAAGGTAATTTATTGCAGCAGACATGCACTTATGTCTGTCTTTGTAATTTTAGGGATTAGGATAGTGAGGATTAAATGCTGTCTCTTAATCTTCCATATCAACTTTAAGAGCGAAATGTAATATGCAAATGGAATACATTCATTTTCTGTTTACATATTTTTAATCTCAGTAATTTAGTTCTAAGAAGATAGGAACTCATCTTTGCCTTATTTATTTTGAATCCTAAAGCAAGATGCCATCAAAATCTTTATCCCTATGTCTTAAAGGATAAATGTTTATCCACGAGGGATTAAAAAAAATATATTTTTTAAATGTGTTCTGAACTCTGTCCACACTTAACGTCACGCTGAGTTTGGTGCTTTAGATTTTCACGGTTACAAAACTTTATTTAGAAACTTGTTAAGTGGTTCTGCTTTTTTCCTAAATGATTTGAAGAAATTCCGTTGAATAGCAGTGAATCTGATGCAGTATCAGAGAACAATTGAATTTAGCTCACCCTGAGTTCATCAGTGAGCTGGCACTTTTCAGCATCATTCACTCAATCACAGTGGAGGCAAGTCGGTTAAAAGATTTTTACACCCATTTTACACCCATTTTATTCTGTGAAGTGAAGTCAGTTAGTTCAGCATAACTAGAACCGCAGGTCAGAATTACAATTTTTTTTAAAGAGAAGGAATTTGTTTGGAAAAGTCTATCCCTGACTAATGACAAGCAGATGTTATGAAAGGAGATGTACAGTGATGAAACAGAGCTTGACTCTCAGATAGGAAAACATAAAGTTATGCCTAAAATATATCTTTCAGGTTTATTATCTGCATATTAAAGAAGCTAAACATGGGTTCACATAGGATGTAGAGCATATATTTTGTTTAATCACAGACAGATAAGTGCAAAATGTTGTTTTAAAATCAATCTATGCCGATACCTCAAAATAACATTCACTCACTCCTGAGAAAGGGAAACAGCAGATCGAGCCAAAAGACTCCCACACACAGTATTTCCCTTCTTTCTACACTCCCACCAGCTCCTTTTTTGTGTGATCACATTCACATATGCACATTTTTTCTCTTACATTCTCTTTACTATTCTCTTTTGGGAAATATCCTGTCCTACCAATTAATTTTATTTTCACTCTGTATATTTGCACAGAAAATTCCTGTCTATGAAATGTGGTAGAAAGTTTCCATTTGCCACATTAAGGGGAGTATGTCCGCTGGATACACCATAAGACATGTACAAGGATGTTGCAGCAGTGCTTAGTGGTATACAAGCAAATTCACTACTTGTAGGCTATGTATTAATCCCAGTCTGAAAAGCAGATCAAGGATCAAAGTGAATACTGGCCACTGACCGATGTTCATCTCTTTATGGTCTAATGGCTAGAACTGTAAATTTAATATGCCAATGGTTACTGGTAGAGTCGTAGACTTAAATCTGGTGCAGGGATAGGGAATTAGTGGGGTAGGCTTGGTATAATGGAAGAGGAGAGGAATTTGGGGATTCACTTTCACAGAATATTAAAGATAGCACCTCAAGGTAATACACTGTAAAAATAACTATCAGAATTCTAGCCTTTATCTTGAGACATTTAGAATATAAAAGCCAACAGGTAATGATGAGCCGGTATAAGACTTTATTAAGACCTTTGTTAGAGTACTAGATGCAGTATTTGACTCCACATTATAGGAAGGATATTGAGGCTTTAGAAAGGGTACAACACAGATTCACTAGTATGCTCCCTTTGTGAGAAAATACAAATACGAAAGACAAAGGGCTATATTTTACACTTTTGTGCAGATCGCCCAAAAATGGGCGTTATTTACAGCGTTGGTAAAAATGGGTTTTCAGATCGCCGGCTTGTCGCCCATTCTTAAAGCCCCTAGCCTCCATTTTTGAAATTGGGTATTACTGCGAGCGATATGAAACGGGCAATAGCGTTAAATCTCTCTGACCTTCTGCCGTAAAGTGTCGCCGTCCTTAGCAACGGCATGGCAATGCTCGATTCCCACGATTCAGGAGGTCGAGGATCATCATGCCATGCGCATATGAGGAGACAGATAGAGAGGGACCTTAAAGGGAGTGAAGGCATGTGTGGGTGCAGTGTGGCTGCTTTGGGAGGAAGGAGGGAGAGTTTAGAGTTTTAGAGCAAATTGTGAGAAGAAAATGAGCTGTTACCAGCCAGATATTTGCCTGTCTTTGGTGCCTATGATGGAGGGAGAGGAGGAGGCATCACAGCACGCTATGGAGACTGATGCTGACGAGAGCAGTGAGCTGGGAGAAGAGCACATTGGAGGGTGCAAAAGAGCGAGGAGGCTCTCGGACCGCTTGCAGGAGGTTGAGTTACGCTGGAGTGATTTGACACAGGGAGGGTGTGGGAAGCCCACCCCAAAGGCCTACCAGAAGATATGGGCCGAGATAGCAGAGGTGGTCTCGTTGGCAACCAACGAGGAGCGTGAGGGCAAACAATGCCGTAAATGATGGAACGACCTTGTGGGATCCGCAAGAGTAAGTATTACATTTATTTACGTGTACTTATGGATTTATATAATTTGATTTGTAAGAGTCATGAGTGACTATCATCAGATGTGAGGTCTTTCACTTTTACCGGGAATGTTGTACTGAAAGCCTGCGTTCATGGTGCAATTCTTTAGGTAAAGAATGATAATTATCATAATAATCATGATTACATCTGTCAGTTATGTGTTTTATCAGTCTCTGTGTCAGTACCTAGCAATGATATCACGCAATGATCTCATGCCATGTCGTCCTGTTACCTTTAACAGAAGAAGCTATCGACGATGAGGTCCATGAAGAGGTGAACGGGTGGGGGGCCACCAGTCACCAGCGACATCACTGAGATGGAGGAGCAGGTGTTCACACCCCCGGACAGCCACACAAGCATCTGCAGACCCTGAAGTGATGCGACGTGAGAAAGTTTACACCATTGCGTGATGTAAGGTCAATAGATGCCACACCCACTCATATCCGAACAATAATATATGATAGATGATTTCTAAAATTGTCCTATAAATAATGCTAGCCTAATGAAAGTCATGGCAATTCAGAATATGTTGATGTCATGAAATGTGATGTCTATGAAGATTTTGATAGCGGTGGTGCTTTTGTCATGCACATGCTGTCTGTAGCGCTGGAATCACCTTGTGGCCCTAGCACCCCCTTCTCCTCTAATAACTTAATTTCTGTTTTGCAGCTCAGCCAGCAGCGCGGCCCCAGGCAAGACCACAGAGGCCAGAAGGTGGGAGCATGGGGCCCGACTCACCGGACGATCCTACATCTGGTGCTGAGGAACTCCGATTCTCGCCCGTCAATCCGCTGCATCTGTTCTCTACGGATGAGAGCGCAGACTTTGAGGAACCTGCATCACCACGCTCCAGAAGCCATTCCACCCCAAGGCCATCTAGTGCTCCAACGGCCATTCCCGCCTCCACTCTGGAGGTACCAGGTCCAAGCACCTCACCACAGGGCACCCCATTTGTCCCCAGGATGGCGCTGACCCTGCGGAGGTTTCGTGGACGTGGCAGGTCTGTTCCACGAGCGCCCCATGAGAGCGGAGAGATGGTACAGTTGTCCAGGAGGTCTGTAGACATTGGTGACCAGATCCTCGATGCATTAGGGGGCATATCCCGACAGTTGTCCACCATGACTGAGTATGTTCTACGGATAGTGGAGGCCCTGGAGGCAGTAGCCAGGAACACTGCTGGCACAGACCTCCCAGTGGTCCTGGACCACGGCACTCCAACCCTAGGTTCCGCACCACCATTGCTAACGAGAGATGAGAGGCAGGACCAAGATCCTGCTTCTGGATCTGAGAATGTTCCCACCTCGGCACCCCCAGCTCCCGTACCCGTGCAACCACTGCCTCTGCCTTCATTCCCCCCCCCCCCACCCCAATGAGGCAACGCCTAAGGAGCTCTTCGTCCAGGCGGCATGGAGTGAGGAGGGGAAGGGGTAGAGGTGGGGAGAAGAAGGAGATGGGGGGAAGGAAACTGAGGTGCATATCCGCAGGTAATGGCTGTGTTGTATCTCCATCTGGGTGTATGCAATTTGTTGGAATGTATGGGGGGAGGAGGCCACCCTCCTGCTTTGCATTTGTATTCTGTGTTGCTGGACATGTTGACCATTTGATTGGTGTCAATGGTCGAAAAAGTGGGGTGGGGGTGGGGTGTTTTTGCCCGTGATACTTATGATTTCAGACCAATGGGCGTATAAAATGTTTTTTATTCAACATAACCTTGTTGCGCATTGTCTCAGATAGCTGGACCGTTACACACTGGTGATTCCTTAACATGAAAGGGTCAAATAAAACTTAACCTGAATCAACTTGAACTTTAACTGGCACCAAGGTGATGCCCACCATTGATGTGTGAGCTGCACACACACAGCAGTTTGTCAGCATTGTCAATCACAGCAACGTTCTCTGAACTTAAGAGTCTTGCACCTATGTAGCCACCACAGGCCCTTTCCTGCAGTCTGGAGTGGGGTGTGGGCATGGTTGAATAGTCAGCCTGATTGTCTGGCCCTAGCTCAGTGTCCAGTCCCTCACCTCCTCTTCCTCTCGCTCTGGAAGTGCACCATCAGTCTCTTCTGGCAATTCTTGTCCCCTCCTGATAGCCAGGTTGTGCAGCATGGAGCACACGACCACGAATTTAGCTACTTGCTCAGGGTTGTATTGTAGCTCCTCTCCTGAGTGCTCCAGGCATCTAAAGTGCTGCTTAAGCACACTAATTGTTTTCTGGACCACATTGCGTGTGTCTCTGTGACTCTGGTTGTATCGCTTCTCGGCCTCGGTGTGGGTGTCACGCACGGGGGTCATCAGCCAGGTGGCTAGGCCATATCGGTTGTGTCATGTGTGTACTTTTGGGATCACTAGCCACTAGATGGCGTCACTGTTGGAGGCCATTGGGCTGCATGCACGTGTACAAGTATAAAAGGCCAGCCAATTTGTATATTAGGCACTTTGTGCCTTAATAAAGCAGAGCCAAAGTCACACCTCTTGGAGTGAAACAGTAGTCATCTAACAGTTATTGCATACACAACATTTGGCAACGAGGCAATAAGAACCTTTGCATGCAAAAATGAGCACAATTGGATTATTGGAGCGATTTGTGGAAGCCGAAGATTGGGCAGACTTTGTGAGCCATTTGAGCCAGTTCTTCGTGGCCAACAAAATGGAGGAAGTGGTGTTCCCCATGGTTTGCGTCCAAAAATTTATGGAATCTACTCCTGCCTGTGAGTCCAATAGAGAAGACGTGTGAAAAATTGTGTACACTGGTACAGGACCACCTTGAGCCAGCCGAAGGCATCATCATCTCAAGATACAAATTTTACACGCACATTCGCTCAGAGGGCCAGAATACGGCAGAAATAGTTGCGGACCTGAGACGCCGAGCGGGACCGTGTAAGTTCGGGGCTGGTGTTGGCAGACATGCTGTGGGACTTCTTTGTAATCGGCATCAACCACGAGGTGATCCTGCGTAAGCTACTGCCGATGGAGACGTTGGACTTGAACAGGGCCATCACGATTGCCAGAGGGATACTAAGGCTGTGAGTCCCAGGCTGAGTCCAGTCAATGCCAAGTTATGCACGTACACCAAAGAACTCATAACGGTGATTGGCAATGCCACAATTAAAGTGTCATATGACGATGCGGTTCACGAGTTACCGCTATGGATTGTCCCAGGCAATGGCCCAACGTTGTTCGGTAGGAACTAGCCTGAAAAAATCAGATGCGATTGGAAATGACATCAAGGCGTTGTCGTCGTAGAAAGATACATGTGCCCAAGTACTGAGCAAGTTCCCCTTGCTGTTCAAATCAGGCATTGGCAACTTCACGGGAGCCGAGGTGCAGATCCACGTGGACTCGGATGCAAGACCCGTCCATCATAAAGCTCAGGCGGTTCGGCATATGATGAGGGAGAAGGTGGAAATTGAACTGGACAGACTCCAGCATAAATCGATCATATCACTGGTTGAATTTAATGAATGGGCCAACCCCATTGTTCCTGTGCTGAAAAGTGATTGCATAGTCATAATCTGTGGAGACTACAAGGCTACGATCAACAGGGTTTCGAAACAGGATCAGTACTCATTACCGAAGGCTGATGACTTGTTTGCAATGCTAGCCGGGGGAAGTCATTCACCAAACTGGACTTGACGTCAGCTTAAACGACACAGGAGCTGGTCGAGACGTCGAAGAGACTGACGTGCATTAACACGCTTAAAGGAGTGTTTATTTATCACAGGTGCACTTTTGGAATTCGCTTGGCTGCAGCAATATTTCAGAGGAACATGGAGAGTCTACCGAAGTCCGTTACCAGAACCGTCGTGTTCGAAGATGACATCCTGATCACAGGTCGTGACTCCGAGGAACATCTGAACAACCTGGAAGAGGTTCCACATCGTCTGGACAAAGCGGGACTCAGACTGAAATGCTCGAAGTGCGTCTTCAAGATACCAGAGGTCGAATTCCTGGGGAGGAAAATTGCTGCTGATGGCATCAGGCCCACGGACGCGAAAACCAAGGCCATCAAGGATGCACCCAAGATGCAGAATGTGACGGAGCTGCAATTGTTCCTGGGTCTACTCAACTACTTTGGTAACTTCCTACCTAAATAGAAACATAGAAAATAGGTGCAGGAGTAGGTCATTCGGCCCTTCTAGCCTGCACCGCCATTCAATGAGTTCATGGCTGAATATGCAACTTCAGTACCCCATTCCTGCTTTCTTGCCATACCCCTTGATCCCCTACATCTAACTCATTTTTGAATATATTTAGTGAATTGGCCTCAACAACTTTCTGTGGTAGAGAATTCCACAGGTTCACCACTCTCTGGGTGAAGAAGTTTCTCCTCATCTCGGTCCCAAATGGCTTACCCCTTATCCTTAGACTGTGACCTCTGGTTCTGGACTTCCCCAACATTGAGAACATTCTTCCTGCATCTAACCTGTCTAAACCCAACAGAATTTTAAACGTTTCTATGAGATCCCCTCTCATTCTTCTGAACTCCAGTGAATACAAGCCCAGTTGATCTTTCTTGATATGTCAGTCCCGCCATCCCTGGAATCAGTCTGGTGAACCTTTGCTGCACTCCCTCAATAGCAAGAATGTCCTTCCTCAAGTTAGGAGACCAAACCTGTACACAACACTCCAGGTGTGGCCTCACCAAGGCCCTGTACAACTGTAGTAACACCTCCCTGCCCCTGTACTCAAATTCCCTCGCTATGAAGGCCAACATGCCATTTGCTTTCTTAACCGCTTGCTGTACCTGCATGCCAACCTTCAATGACTGATGTACCATGACACCCAGGTCTCGTTGCACCTCCCCTTTTCCTAATCTGTCACCATTCAGATAATAGTCTGTCTCTCTGTTTTTACCACCAAAGTGGATAACCTCACATTTATCCACATTATACTTCATCTGCCATGCATTTGCCCACTCACCTAACCTATCCAAGTCACTCTGTAGCCTCATAGCATCCTCCTTGCAGCTCACACTGCCACCCAACTTAGTGTAATCTGCAAATTTGGAGATACTACATTTAATCCCTTCGTCTAAATCATTAATGTACAATGTAAACAGCTGGGGCCTCAGCACAGAACCTTGCGGTACTCCACAAGTCACTGCCTGCCATTCTGAAAAGTACCTATTTACTCCTACTCTTTGCTTCCTGTCTGACAACCAGTTCTCAATCCACGTCAGCACACTACCCCCAATCCCATGTGCTTTAACTTTGCACATTAATCTCTTGTGTGGGACCTTGTCGAAAGCCTTCTGAAAGTTCAAATACACCACATCAACTGGTTCTCCCTTGTCCACTCTACTGGAAACATCCTCAAAAAATTCCAGAAGATTTGTCAAGCATGATTTCCCTTTCACAAATCCATGCTGACTTGGACCTATCATATCACCTCTTTCTAAATGCGCTGCTATGACATCCTTAATAACTGATTCCATCATTTTACCCACTACTGATGTCAGGCTGACCGGTCTATAATTTCCTGTTTTCTCTCTCCCTCCTTTTTTAAAAAGTGGGGTTACATTGGCTACCCTCCACTCCATAGGAACTGATCCAGAGTCTATGGAATGTTGGAAAATGACTGTCAATGCATCCGCTATTTCCAAGGCCACCTCCTTAAGTACTCTGGGATGCAGTCCATCAGGCCCTGGGCCTTCAATCCCATCAATTGAGCACCTTATTAGAACCACTGCACATGCTGCTAAGAAAATGCGACAACTGGGTGTGGGGTGCGTCTCAAGATAGAGCTTTTGAGAAAGCCACTAGTCTGCTTTGCTATAACATGCTGCTGGTACATTATGACCCATGTAAACGTTTAGTATTGACCTATGATGCTTCCTCATATGGAATTGGTTGCGTACTCCAACAAGCTGATAAGTCGGGTAAACTTCAACCAGTCGTGTATGCTTCAAAAGTTTGTCTAAAGCGGAAAGAGCCTACAGCATGGTAGAGAAAGTATTATGTATAGAAGAACTCCACGAGGCTGAGTACTGTGAGCTAAACTTAGTGTGACCTTAGTCTTCTTTATTACAACTCCAGAGTGCCTAAACAACATGGCAGCCAACCTTTTATACTGTCCTGCATGCGTGTGTAGGTGACCATTAGGACTCCAACAGTCACGCTTTCTGATGGCAAGTATTACATAGTTACATACATAACATCACTCCCCCCAAAAGTTTTCAATACAAGTTATTTACAAGTTGAGGCGATCCGGAGCCCTTCGCTCCCTGGTTGATCATCTAAGTTCAAACCCTGGTGTGTGTGAGTTGGTCGGACCATTGCTGAACTGTACCATGGCTGGTCTGACCAGACTGTCAGCAACGGTGAGTTCATCCTCGTGATTGATTGCTAGTTGGGTGTGTGTTGGTGGATCGTCGATGGTGATGTCCTCTTCAAGTCGTTCCTGGTTGTCAGTAAATCACAATTTGGTCTGATCTAAATACTTTCTGCACGTTTGGCCATTTAACAGTTTGATTATAAACACCCTATTCCCTTCCTTGGCCAAAACAGTACCAGCAACCCACTTGGGACCATGACCATAATTCAGGACAATCACAGGGTCGTTA
Source organism: Pristiophorus japonicus (assembly GCF_044704955.1). Taxonomy (NCBI): domain Eukaryota; kingdom Metazoa; phylum Chordata; class Chondrichthyes; family Pristiophoridae; genus Pristiophorus; species Pristiophorus japonicus. The sequence goes on along the minus strand of NC_091977.1, from coordinate 380,537,195 downwards.
ATATCAATGTCACGTGAAACAGCCGCCCGATCGTGGTAAATGTTCTGCCGGTGTCGCCACGTGATCATTAAGATCCGGCTGGACTAGGGAAAGCCTGGTTTTGAGGGCTCACGTCATTAACAATTCTGCCGGGGGAACCCCGGTGAGCGAGTGGGGTCGCGTCCGGTAACTGAGCAGAATGCGAGACAAGCGGGTCTGCAGGGAGCCATCCGTCACGTGTTTCATGCTCTGCTTGATTGTTTGCACTGCCCACTCCGCTTGACCGTTAGATACGGGCTTAAATGGAGCAGACCTGACATGCTTAATGCCATTGTGGGGCATAAACTCGTTGAATTCCGAGTTGCTGAAACACGGTCCATTGTCGCTGACATGGACGTCCGGCAAGCCATGGGTGACGAACATGGCCCGGAGGCTTTCAATGGTGGCTGTGGATGTGCTGGATGACATGATTACACATTCAATCCATTTGGAGTAAGCATCTACTACTACTAAAAACATCTTTCTTAGCAAGGGGCCGGCAAAATATTCCGGGGATCCTGGACCACGGTTTGGAGGGTCATGACCACAGACTCAGTAGAACCTCCCATGGAGCATTGCTTAGTTGCGAGCAAGTGTTGCACTGATGCACGCATGACTCCAAGTCCGAGTCAATGCCGGGCCACCAAACATGCGACCTGGCAATTTCCTTCATCATGACAATGTCTGGGTGGGCACTGTGTAGGTCGGCCAGTTCCCATTTAGGACGCAACTCTTTACTAATAATAGCACAGGATCCTGGCTGGTCCAGGTCCTAATCTGGCGAGCCGTGATGGGTGACCCCTCGCTCTCAAAAGCATCTATGACCAGTCGCAAGTCTGCGGGCTGCACAATTTCAACCCCGGTGGTGGGTAATGGTAGCCGGCTGAGAACATCGGCACAGTTTTCAGTGCCTGGTCTGTGGCGGATAACAGTATAAGCCGATAATGTTGGTGCCCATCTGTGGATGCAGGACGAAGCATTGGTGTTTATACCTTTGCTCTCTGAAAAAAGCGAAATGAGCGGCTTGTGGTCAGTTTCAAGCTCAAACCGAAGTCCAAATAGGTATTGGTGCATTTTCTTAACCCCATATACACACGCTAAGGCCTCTTTCTCGACCATACCATAGGCTTTCTCAGCCTTAGACAGACTTCTAGATGCGTGTGCAACCGGTTGGAGGTTGCCCGATACATTGGCTTGCTGTAACACACAGCCGACTCTGTACAATGAGGTGTCACAAGCTAGCACTAAACGTTTACATGGGTCATAGTATACAAGTAACTTATTTGAACATAGCAGGTTCTTGGCCTTCTCAAAGGCTGTGTCTTGAGATTTGCCCCAAACCCAGTCATCATCCTTACGTAGCAACATGTGCAAAGGCTCTCACAACGTGCTCAACCCGGGTAGAAAGTTACTGAAATAGTTGAGGAGTCCCAGGAACGAACACAGCTCCGTCACATTCTGTGTTCTGGGTGCATTCTTGATGGCCTCTGTCTTTGAGTCATGGGCCTGATGCCGTCAGCTGCAATCTTTCTCCCCAAAAGTTCGACTTCTGGAGTCAGGAAAACAAACTTGGAACGTTTCAGCCTGGGTCCCACTCTGTCTAGGTGACATAGAACCTCTTCCAGGTTGTGTAGGTGTCCGATGGTGTAACAACCTGTGATCAGGATGTCGTCTTGAAACACAATGGTGCGCGGAACAGATTTCAGCAAACTCTCCATATTTCTCTGGAAAATGGCTGCAGCCAAGCAAATCCTGAAAGGGCACCTGTGGTTTATGAACAGTTTGTGTGTGTTGATGCACGTCAGTCTATTCGAAGATTCAGACAGCTCCTGTGTCATGTAGGTGGAGGTTAGGTCCAACTTGGTGAATGACTTCTCCTCCCCGCTAACGTTGCGAACAGGTCATCTGCCTTGGGTAGCGGGTACTGGTCCTGTGGTGAGACTCGGTTAATCGTTACCTTGTAGTCTCTGCACACTCTGACCGTGCCATCGCTTTTCAACTCGGGAACAATTGGACTGGCTCATTCGTTGATTCCTTCGCGTTGGAGTCTGTCCAGTTTGATCTCGACTTTTCCCCTCATCATGTACGGAACCGCCCGAGCCTTGTGATGGACTGGCCGTGCATCGGGGCTGAGATGGATCTGTAACTTAGCACCTGTGAAGTTGCCGATGCCTGGTTCGAATAGCGAGGGAAACTTTCTCAGCACTTGAGCACATGAGGCGTCATCCACTGAAGATAGTGCTTTGTTGTCGTTCCAATTCCATCTAATCTTTTCTAACCAGCTTCTGCCGGACAGCGTTGGGCCATTGCCTGGAACAATCCACAATTATAGCTCATGTACAGCTCCATCATACGATATCTTCACTACCGCTGGTATGAGCTCTTTGGTGTAGGTAGGCAGCTTTGCATTACTCGGGCTAAGTTTGTGCCTTTGTGCCTTATTGCCCTACAGTTTCTCGAAAACCTTCTGGCTCATTATTGACTGACTCGCACCTGTGTCCAACTCCATGGATACAGTAACTCCATTTAATTTGACTTTTAGCATTATAGGAGGGATCTTCGTGGTGAAGGTATGTACCCATACACTTCTTTCTTGAGTTGTCTGTGCTGTGTGATCCGTGCCAGATCGATCATCCTCTGCCACGTGGTATGTCGCAGCACATTTGCACATTCGCTGGAGGTGCCCCATTGTTGCGCAGCCTTTGCACACGTAGTGCTTGAATTGAAATAGAAACATAGAAACATAGAAAATAGGTGCAGGAGTAGGCCATTCGATCTTTCAAGCCAGCACCACCATTGAATATGATCATGGCTGATCATGCAATTTCAGTACCCCATTCCTGCTTTCTCTCCATATCCCTTGATCCCTTTAGCCATAAGGGCCATATCTAACTCCCTTTTGAATATATCTAACGAACTGGCCTCAACAACTTTCTGTGGTAGAGAATTCCACAGCTTCACAATTCTCTGAGTGAAGAAGTTTCTCCTCATCTCGGTCCTAAATGGCTTACACCTTATCCTTAGACTGTGACCCCTGGTTCTGGACTTCCCCAACATTGGGTACATTCTTCCTGCATCTAACCTGTCCAATCCCGTCAGAATGTTGTATGTTTCTATGAGATCCCCTCTCATTCTTCTAAATTCCAGTGAATATAAGCCTAGTCGATCCAGTCTTTCTTCATATGTCAGTCCTGCCATCCCGGGAATCAGTCTGGTGAATCTTCGCTGCACTCCCTCAATAGCAAGAATGTCCTTCCTCAGATTAGGAGACCAAAACTGTACACAATATTCAAGGTGTGGCCTCACCGAGGCCCAGGTACAACTCCCTGCTCCTATACTCAGTTCCTCTTGCTACGAAGGCCAACATGCCATTTGCCTTCTTCACCGCCTGCTGTACCTGCATGCCAACTTTCAATGACTGATGTACCATGACACCCAGGTCTCGTTGCACCTCCCATTTTCCTAATCTGTCACTATTCAGATAATATTCTGCCTTTGTGTTTTTGCCACCAAAGTGGATAACCTCACATTTATCTACATTATACTGCATCTGCCATGCATTTGCCCATTCACCTAACCTGTCCAAGTCAACCTGCAGCCTCTTAGCATCCTCCTCACAGCTCACGATGCCACCCAACTTAATGTCATCTGCAAACTTAGAGATATTACATTCAATTCCTTCGTCTAAATCATTAATGTTTTTTGTAAATAACTGGGGTCCCAGCACTGAAGCTTGTGGTATCCCACTAGTCACTGCCTGCAATTCTAAAAAGGACCCATTTATCCCGACTCTCTGCTTCCTGTCTGCCAACCGTTCTCTATGCATGTCAATATATTACCTCCAATACCATGTGCTTTAATTTTGCACACTAATCTTTTATGTGGGACCTTGTCAAAAGCCTTTTGAACGTCCAAATACACCACATCCACTGGTTCTCCCTTGTCCACTCTATTAGTTACATCCTCAAAAATTCCAGAAGATTTGTCAAGCATGATTTTCCTTTCATAAATCCATGCTCACTTGGACCGATCCTGTCACTGCTTTCTAAATGCACTGCTATTACATCTTTAATAATTGATTCCAACATTTTCCCCACTACTGATGTCAGGCTAACTGGTATATAATTCGCTGTTTTCTCTCTCCCTACTTTTTTTAAAAGTGGGGTTACATTAGCTACTCTCCAATCCATAGGAACTGATCCAGAGATTATAGAATGTTGGAAAATGACCACCAATGCATCCACTATTTCTAGGCCCACTTCCTTAAATACTCTGGGATGCAGACTATCAGGCGCTGGGGATTTATCGGCCTTCAATCCCATCAATTTCCCTAATACATTTTCCTGACTAATAAGGATTTCCTTCAGTTCCTCCTTCTCGCTAGACCCTCGGTCCCCTAGTATTTCCGGAAGGTTATTTGTGTCTTCCTTAGTGAAGACAGAACCAAAGTATTTGTTCAATTGGTCTGCCATTTCTTTGTTCCCCATTATAAATTCACCTGATTCTGACTGCAAGGGACCTACATTTGTCTTCACTAATCTTTTTCTCTATCTATAGAAGCTTTTGCAGTCAGTTTTTATGATCGCTGCAAGCTTACTCTATTTTCCCTTCCTAATTAAACCCTTTGTCCTCCTCTGCTGAATTCTAAATTTCTCCCAGTCCTCAGGTTTGCAGCTTTTTCTGGCCAATTTATATGCCTCTTCCTTGGATTTAACACGATCCCTAATTTCCTTTGTTAGCCACAGTTGAGCCACCTTCCCCATTTTATTTATACTCCAGACAGGGATGTACAATTGTTGAAGTTCATCCATGTGATCTTTATATGTCTGCCATTGCCTAGCCACTGTCAACCCTTTAAGTATCATTCGCCAGTGTATTCTAGCCAATTCACGTCTCATACCATCGAAGTTACCTTTCTTTAAGTTCAGGACCCTAGTCTCTGAATTAACTGTGTCACTCTCCACTTAATGAAGAATTCTACCATATTATGGTCACTCTTCCCCAAGGGGCCTAGCAAACAAGATTGCTAATTAATCCTCTCTCATTACCAACACCCGGTCTAGGATGGCCAGCTCTCTAGTTGGTTCCTCGACATATTGGTCACGAAAACCATCCCTAATACCCTCCAGGAAATCCTCCTCCACCGTACTGCGACCAGTTTGGATAGTCCAATCTATATGTAGATTAAAGCCGCCCATGATAACTGCTATGCCTTTTTTGCATGCATCCCTAATTTCTTGTTTGATGCTGTCCCCAACCTCACTACCACTGTTTGGTGGTCTGTACACAACTCGCACTAGCGTTTTCTGCCCTTTGGTGTTTAGCAGCTCTACCCATAAAGATTCCACATCATCCAAGCTAATGTCCTTCCTTACTATTGCGTTACTCTCCTCTTTAACCAGCAACACTACCCCACCTCCTTTTCATTTCTGTCTATCCTTCCTGAATGTTGAATACCCATGGAGCCATCTCTCCATAATTCCAATTACATCATATCCGTTAACAGCTGTCTGCGTAGTTAATTCATCTACCTTATTACGAATGCTCCTCGCATTGAGACACAGAGCCTTCAGGCTTGTTTTTTTTAACACTCTTTGTCCTTTTAGAATTATGTTGTAATGTGGGCCTTTTTGATTTTTGCCTTTGATTTCTCTGCCCTCCACTTTTACTTATCTCCTTTCTACCTTTTGCTTCTGCCCCCATTTTACTTCACTCTGTCTCCCTGCATAGATTCCCATCCCCTTGCCATATTAGTTTAAACCCTGCCCAACACCACTAGCAAACACTCCCCCTAGGAAATTGATTCCGGTCCTGCCCAGGTGCAGACTGTCCGGTTTGTACTGGTCCCACCTCCCCCAGAACCGGCTCCAATGTCCCAGGAATTTGAATCCTTCCCTCTTGCATCATTCCTCAAGCCACGTATTCATCTTAACTCTCCTGCTATTTCTACTCTGACTAGCACGTGGCACTGGTTGCAATCCTGAGATTACTCCCTTTGAGGTCCTACTTTTTAATTTAACTCCTAGCTCCGTAAATTCAGCCTGTAGGACTCCATCCTGTTTTTTACCTATATCGTTGGTACCGAAATGCACCACGACAACTGGCTGTTCACCCTCCCCCTCCAGACATTGATGGACCCGATGATTAGCCCCGTAGCGCCAACATAGTGCTGATGGATTCACATTCACCCCCGCTTGCAGACTCACAGGTCTTGCAGCCGCAGACGTATAGGCCCTGCCATATGCAGTTCGGCCTGCTAGCGACATCATTTTATGCACAGTACTTGCCGGTGAGCTTCGATGTTGAGAAGATATCTGTTTGGTGTTATCATCCATGCATGCCTGGGCGCTTGCGATGGCCCTGCTCAGGTCTAGCGTTTCAGCAGCCAGCAGCTTTTGAAGATTGACCTCGTGGCTAATTCCAAGCATGAAGAAGTCCCGCAGCATTTCCCTCAACGCAGCTCCAAAATCGGAAGGTCCCGCGAGGCGTCTCAGGTCGACGACATAATTCACTGCGTCCTGGCCCCCGGAGCGATGGTGCGTGTAAAAGCGATACCTGGTCATGAGGATACTCTCTTTCGGCTTGAGGTGGTCCCGAACCAGCATGCACAACTTCGTATATTCCTTCTCCGTTGGTTTTGTCGGTGCAAGCAAATTCTTGATGAGGCCGTATATTTTAGACCCACAGACGGTAAGGAGAACCGCCTTGCGCTAGGCCGCGTTGGTGTCTCCTTCCAGCTCGATGGCCACGAAGTATTGGTCGAGACGCTCGACGAAGGCTTCCCACTCATCACCCTCTACAAAGCTCTCTAATATTCCAACGGCAGCCATGATTGCGTGAAGGTTTATATTCTGTTACTCATCGCCAATTATTATGTATAGAAGAACACGAGGCTGAGTACTGTGAGGTAAACTTAGTGTGACCTTAGTCTTTATTACAACTCCAGAGTGCCTAAACAACATGGCAGTTAACCTTTTATACTGGCCCTGAACGTGTGTGTAGGTGACCATTAGGACTCCAACAGTCACTCCCTCTGGTGGCTAGTATTACGTAGTTGCATACATAACAGAAAGAAGCATTAGCCTCTGTGTATGGGATTAAAAAGATGCATCAGTACCTGTTTGGTCTTTGGATTGAAGTGGAGACAGATCACAAGCCGCTCATTTGACTGTTCTCTGAAAACAAAAGTATCAATACCAGTGCTTCATCCCGCATCCAGAGGTGGGCGCTGACATTATCCGCTTATGATTATGTCATTCGCCATAGACCTGGCACTGAGAATTGTGCCAATTCTTTGAGCCGTCTGCCGCTGCCCACACCGGAGGTAGAAACGCCACAACCGATGGACCTATTGTTAGTTATGGATGCTTTTGAGAGTGAAGGAACCCCTGTCACGGCTCAACAAGTTAAGACCTGGACCAGCCAGGACCCGATTTTATAGGTGGTGAAGAGTTGCATCCTCAAAGTTGATTGGTCTGCCATACCCAAGCACATGTACGAAGAAAACAAACCTTACATTAGTCGCAAAGACGAACTGTCTATTCGGTCAGATTGTATACCGTGGGGCAATCGTGTTGTTACGCCCAAGAATGGGAGGGATAAATTTGCACGTGAGCTACATAGCACACATCCCGACATTATAATGATGAAAACAATCACCAGGTCTCATGTATGGTGGCCGGGAATTGTCTCTGAACTGGAATCATGTGTGCATCAGTGCAACACTTGCATGCAGCTCAGCAAACCACCAGTGGAATCGCCGCTGAGTCTGTGGTCATGGCCGTCCAAACCATGGTCTAGGACCTACATAGACCTTGCAGGTCCCTTCCTGAGGAAGATGTTTTTAGTTGTGGTGGATGCATAATCGAAGTGGATAGAATGTATAATCATGTCATCCAGCACATCCACAGCTACCATTGAGAATCTCAGTGTCATGTTTGCGACACATGGTCTGCCTGACATCGTTGTTAGCGACAACAGATCGTGCTTCACCAGTCAGGACTTTCAAGAGTTCACGAAACTCAATGGTATCAAACATGTAAGGTCAGTACCGTTCAAACCTGCATCTAATGGGCAAGACGAACATGCTGTCCAAGTCATAAAGCAGAGTATAAAGCGAGTAACCCAAGGGTCACTGCAGACCCACCTGGAATATTGTGTTCAGTTTTGGTCTCCTCATCTGAGGAAGGACATTCTTGCTATTGAGGGAGTGCAGCGAAGGTTCACCAGACTGATTACCGGGAGGGATGGACTGACATATGAGGAGAAACTGGATCGACTGGGCCTGTATTCATTCGAGTTTAGAAGGGTTCTCATAGAAACACATAAAATTCTGACGGGACTGGACAGGTTAGATGCAGAAAGAATGTTTCCGATGCTGGGAAAGTCCAGAACCAGGGGACACAGTCTAAGGATAAGGGGTAAGCCATTTAGGACTGAGATAAGGAGAAACTTCTTCACTCAGAGAGTTGTTAACCTGTGGAATTCCCTACCGCAGAGAGTTGTTGATGCCAGTTCAGTAGATATATTCAAGAGGGAGTTAGATATGGCCCTTACGGCTAAAGGGATCAAGGGATATGGAGAGAAAGCAGGAAAGGGGTACTGAGGTGAAGGATCAGCCATGATCTTATTGAATGGTGGTTCAGGCTCGAAGGGCTGAATGGTCTACTCCTGCACCTATTTTCTATGTGTCTATGTTTCTATCATGCATACTGCTTAGTTACAGGACAAGACCACACACGCTTACCGGAGTCTCGCCTGTTGAACTAATGATGAAGAGAGGTCTTAAGACCAAGCTATCTCTTGTGCACCCTGACTTGAATAATCATGTTGAATATAGAAGACAAAGTTAGCAAGGGTATTACGATCACACAGCAGTGTCACGCGATATTTCTGTAAATGATCCTGTATATGTTCTGAATTATGGTCAAGGTCCCAAGTGGATCACTGGTACTGTCATGGCCAAGGAGGGCAACAAAGTATTTATTGTCAAACTCAAAAATGGGCAAACATGCAGGAAACATATGAATCAGACAAAGCTGCGGCACACAGACGAACCGGAACAGTCGGAGGAAGAGACAATCGACGACCAACCAACCTTCCCCCAGTCATCAGAGGACTCAGTGGTCATCAATGAATCGGGATTTTCAATCATTGACATGTTTAATGAAAATGGACTTTCAATCCCTGACATGGCCATTGCCACTCCCACCAGGTCAGCCACCCAGCCACCAGTCACAACAGACTCTAAAGACTGACCCAAGGCTGGAGTTGAACTGAGACGGTCAACCCGGGAGCATAAAACACCGGACTGTCTCAATTTGTAAAAGACCGTGTTAATATCTCACAGAGGGGTATTGTCATGTATGTACTTTTGGGATCACTAGCCACTAGATGGCGTCACTGTTGGAGGCCATTGGGCTGCGCGCACCTGTGTGCAGCCTAAGTATAAAAGGCCAGCCATTTTGTATATTAGGCACTTTGGGCCTCAATAAAGCAGAGCCAAGGTCATATCTCTTGGAGTTAAACAGTAATCAGTCTAACAGTTATTGCATACACAACAGGTTGTCACCAAGCATCCAGCATTGTCCTTGTGGCTGACTCTTAAACATGTCAGAGACAACACTCTCATGCAGGATGTGAGCCTCATCGAAGCTGCCCGGACATTTGGCATTCACTGCCATTATTATCTGGTTGTGGTCGACAACTAGTTGGACCTTCAGGGAGTGAAATCCTTTTCTGTTACAAAAAAGCTCTGGGTCCTGAGAACGTGCCTGCATGGCGATGGGAGTGCACTGTATTGCTCCCTGCACCCTGGGGAATGTAGCAATGCGGTAGAATGCTCCAGCCCTGTCAGTCTGAGCCTCCGTGGTCATGGGGAAACTGATAAAGTACATCCTATGCACGTACATGGCCTCCTTGACCTGTCTAATGCAGCGATGTGTGGCATGGTGAGACAGTGGGGAAATCTCGACCGCAGAGGCTCGAAAGGAACCGGATGTAGAGAAAGACAGTGCCGCGGTGACCTTGACCTCGACCGACACTGATGTCCTGATGGCAGGCTGCATATGTGGCCTGATGAGCTCGCATATTTTATTGATCACCACCTTGTGGAAACGCAGTCTCTGAAGGCAGGTGTGCTCGGACACGCGAGGTAAGACCTCTTCTCCCTGTAAATGCGGGATGTTTATGGTCTGAACCTCCTCCTCATTCTGGCATGTCTTAGATTGGGCACATAATGATGTGCATTAGACGTTGTGCATTTGCACTCTGCAGCATCTGCATATTAATCGATGCAGGCAGAAAAATGGCTGGCCCCATTCCAATGAAAGTGTAATAGCGATTGATCAGAAGTAATAATTTTCACACTAAAATACACCTACAGTAAACCCCAATCGTCCAGAGGCTGAAAAGATGTTTGTTGAGATGGTCACTTCATCTGAGAAGAACTCCAGAGTCAATCCAAACTCCCCCGAAGTTGAAGCAACCTTTTGAATGAAGTGACCTGCGATTTGAAAAATGGCAGCCACACCGCTGTGATTCGTTCAGAACAGTTCCACAGTTCCACTTGGGCGAGCAAAATTGTGGGCGATATGTGTGTGAGGTGGTGAAAGTGACACTGGGTGATATACTGGACGTTAGTTTCAGCAAATTTGATCTTTACGACAAAAAAAAAGTGGGCAGTCGGTATTATTGAATCTCAGCATTAATTACGTGCCGAAAGTAATGCCGGGCGATATTATGGGCGTTGGTTTTGCGCATTCTGATGATTCCACCCAAAAAAAGTGGGCGGGGGCGATATTTTTTCCCAGTGTTACATACATGGGGAAAGTAACGCTCGGCGATAAGTTTCTGAAAAATGGCGTCAGTTTTCATTTTGTGGCTAAATGGGCAATATCTGGGCATTATACCTCATTTCAGTGGTAAAATGGTCATTAAGTGGGCATTTTGCATGTAAAAATAATGGAAAGTCGAGCCCAAATGGCTGGATTTTCACCTTTTATGATTTTGTGGTGGTAATGGCAGCGGGATTGTCCTGATTCTGCCTCGAAAAAGTGTGTGCCCTCGTCTGCAAAATTTGGCAAAAAATGGGGTTCCATGGTCAGGGCGCAAACTCAGGCGTTACACAAGGATGTTTTTGCGCCCCAGCCAAAAATCGCGGAGTTAAATAAGGCAGAATAATGTGCAGGTCAAGGTTGTGCAGATGCCCTGATTTTTGTTGATTACGTTTGTAAATAGTTTTTATGATTTACCGCACTTCATTGTTGTTCAGTGCCCTGCAGAGTCCATTGTATGGTTTTCTTTTGGTGGGGGGAGTTTTTGTTACTTTGTTGCAGTAAAATGTCTGTTTGATCCTTTGCCAGTGGTGTCCTGTGTATCATTCCAACGTTCACCAGAGATGTGCCTTTATGGGGCACATAGCGTGTGCAGTATTAGCTCCGTCCCTCAGTTTCCTCCATTGAGGAAAAACGGTCCATTCGGAGCTGGCGACGTGCGACTCTTGGTCCGGCAACATGTCCACGTTGCCTCACCAGTGGATGGTATGGCTATCCAATGGGGGCCTTGCCAGGCTGCTCTTCGTCATCCTTCTCCTCCTGAGGTGGGCGTGCAATCACCACTGGCAATGCCTGGCCCCTCATGATGGCCAAACTTTGCAACATGCAGCACACCACAGTGAATTCGAACGGGAGTATTGAAGGCTGCCTCCAGAGTGGTCCAGGCATCGGTCTTCCTGTCGGCGATGGCATATCTCTGTCAGCACTTCCTTTCGGAAGTGAAGCCTTCTCACACACTGCTCCTCAGAGAGCTGGAGGTATGAGTGTTGGTGCCTGTAAACACATGGGGAGTAAGGTAAGCCCTCCTCCCCAAACAACTTCAGCCTCTCCTCATCCGTGGGTCGACTTGGCCAAGAGCCCTTCTTCTACTTTGACGCCACCTGGCAATAGCATGAAACATGATACGCTGGCGAACTAGTAATGCCCCCATTAAATTCTCTCACTGACACTGTAAGGACACTGTAATGGCAGATAAAACTGCCACTTTCAAGTCGGAGCTTCATGCAACATGATGTGCGAAACCGTTGCAGTCAATGTGACCTGCGATGTAGGATCCTCCTCCCTCCATTTAAATATGCCGCCAATACCGCTTGCTGCACCCTGGAAATGACTGATTTTTCAGACGTTTCGTGGGGCAGGCATTAAATGAGGCATTGGGGCTGAATTTTGCATCCGAGCGCTAGCAGAGCGTTGCACGACGATTGATGTCACGATCTCAGTGAAACTAGAGCATGGTGGTAAGTTTTTGTGCCGCCACAAACCATGAGCCAAATTTGCCAGCCGGGTGGTAAAAGCTGGATGCCCACTGTAACGCCGAGAAACACCGTTCACTGCTCCTCTGGGACGCTAACTGAGGCACAAGCGTGCCGAAAATCCAGCGACTTGAAAAATTCCGTTTCTTTGCTCAAACAACAGATTACGGATGATATAATAGAAGTGTTTAAAATTATAAAAGAATGGGACAGGATAGATAGAAGCAGAGTGTTTGCAGTTGAGGGGTCAAGAACGGGGGGCCATAGAGATAAGATTAAATGTCAGAGATTTCAATCGGAGGACAGGAGAAATGTCTATACACACGAGTTTTGAGGTTGTGGTATTCACTTCCAGGGTTGAGGCAGAAACTTATGTCAACATTCAAGATTAGACTTGATATATGGATAAAAGAAAAGGGGTTAAAGGGATGTGGGAACAGGATGGGTAAATGTGATTAGAACCGTTCGTTCTCATGGAAGTTAGATACCGATACGGACTGGTTGGGCCAAATGGCCTTTTTCCGTGTTGTAACTTCAATGTATTCCACTGTGGTGTTACTGATGCAGAATAATATTGATTGTATGATATCATTAGAACTCATTCAAAAACTCATGTTTTTCTGTATACTTTGCCAATCAGAATATTTAGCCAAATAGCCTCATGTGATAATAATGAGGATGATCTAGTGGTCTAAAGTGCCAGACTCAAGGACTGCTAATCCTTACCTTCAAAAAGGTTGGTGAATTCTGGTCCCTTTCTATAGCAGAGTAGACAAGGGAGAACCAGTGGATGTGGTGTATTTGGACTTTCAAAAGGCTTTTGACAAGGTCCCGCACAAGAGATTGTTGTGCAAAATCAAAGCACATGGTATTAGGGGTAATGTACTGATGTGGATAGAGAACTGATTGGCAGACAGAAAGCAGAGAGTTGGGATAAACGGGTAATTTTCAGAATAGCAGGCAGTGACTAGTGGAATGCCGCAGGACTCGGTGCTGGGACCCGAGCTCTTTACAATATACATTAACGATTTAGATGAAGGAATAGAGTGTAATATCTCCAAGTTTGCAGATGACACTAAACTGGGTGGCGGTGTGAGCTGTGAGGAGGACGCTAAGAGGCTGCAGGGTGACTTGGACAGGTTAGGTGAGTGGGCAAATGCATGGCAGATGCAGTATAATGTGGATAAATGTGAGATCATCCATTTTGAGGGCAAAAACACGAAGGCAGAATATTATCTGAATGGCGGCAGATTAGGAAAAGGGGAGGTGCAACGAGACCTGGGTGTCATGGTTCATCAGTCATTGAAAGTTGGCATGCAGGTACAGCAGGCGGTGAAGAAGGCAAATGGCATGTTGGCCTTCGTAGCGAGGGGATTTAAGTATAGGAGCAGGGAGGTCTTACTGCAGTTGTACAGGGCCTTATGAGCCTCACCTGGAATATTTTCAGTTTTGGTCTCCCAATCTGAGGAAGAATGCTCTTGCTATTGAGGGAGCGCAGCAAAAGTTCACCAGACTGATTCCAGGGAAGACTGGACTGACCTATGAGGAGAGATTGGATCAACTGGGCCTTTATTCACTAGAGTTTAGAAGGATGAGAGGAGATCTCATAGAAACGTATAAGATTCTGTCGGGACTGGACAGGTTAGATGCGGGAAGAATGTTCCCGATGTTGGTAAAGTCCAAAACCAGGGGACATAGTCTTAGGATAAGGGGTAGGCCATTTAAGACTGAGCTGAGGAGAAACTTCTTCACTCAGAGAGTTGTTAACCTGTGGAATTCCCTGCCGCAGACAGTTGTTGATGCCAGTTCATTGGATATATTCAAGAGGGAGTTAGATATGGCCCTTACGGCTAAAGGGATCAAGGGGTATGGAGAGAAAGCAGGAAAGGGGTACTGAGGGAATGATCAACCATGATCCTATTGAATGGTGGTGGAGGCTCGAAGGGCCGAATGGCCTACTCCTGCACCTATTTTCTATGTTTCTATAATGTAAATTTTGTGGCTCAAGTAATGGCATCAGAATCATACAGCAGATCTTATTTATTCATGAAGTTCAACATGATGGGCTTGTTTTTCTTTGGGAATCTGCCCATTCTCAGGTGGTCCTAAAACATTCTTCAGAGGTAAATGAAGAAGGAGGAGGAGTTGGTGGCCTACTTGTCATTTACATATTCTTTTCCCCACCCACTACCAACGATGTCAGTCACCCAGCCATTGCATTCACCTGTTCCTTTTGTTAAAGGACGAAATTATGGTCCAATTCAAATGAGTATTTTACTCGCAGAGTTCTAAAGTCATTGGTAAAAATGATAACATGTAGACTCATTTTTCCAATCAATATTTTGTTGTGAAAAGATGCTTATGAAGCATACACTTTTGGATATATCTGCTGAGGGCTTTGAATTTTAGCATTTTTAATCAGGACTGAAGCTCACAATACTTTGAACAAAGATATTTTGGTCGGGCACAGAACGTCTAAAAAGAATTGCATACCCACTGATGAGTGAGTTTCCTGCAGTTATTTTTCATTGGATTGCATCTTCCTAATTGGTAGATAACAATTATAGGGAATCCAGTAAATAAGCAAATGGCACATCCCTGCGTAGAATTAATGCACTTTGATGAGCATTTTTTTGGTAAAACATTTGGGTCAAGTGTTACAAACAGAATACCCTGTGGAAGGACTGTCACTGGGTCAGTGGGTGAGCATATACTGCAGGGCTGCCAAGTCTCACTATTTGGAAGTATGACACACTAATTTCAGGTGAACTGCATAATATTGTAACTGACTTATGTTTCATTAATAAATAATACTTGCATTTATATAGCACCTTATCTCTAATCACTTCACACAACTATTTTTGAAAGTCAGTGACCTAGAAATGCGTCTCAGGCGCTGACACAAAATGGCTGGTGTCGGATCGGCTGCCCATTATACGCAGCGCCTGATATTCAATATCAGACCCTGCATATAACGGGTGGCTCACAGATACCATCCGTTTTGCGCCACCGCCCGAGACGAATCTCTAGCCCAATGATTATTGTTATGTAGTCAAACATGGTAACTGTTCTATGCCAGCAACATCCCAGAAGCAGCAATGGGGTGAGTGACAAGCTAATCGGTTTTATTGCTGACATTGGTTGAGGGAAAAATATTGGCTATGGCACTGAGATAACTCCATGCTCTTTTTTTTGAATGGTCCCAGGGGATCTTTAATGCTCACCCAAAACAGTAAAACAGGTGGACAAGAATGTCACACTTTCAAAAAAAGACTAAGAAAAGATACAGCATACATTTTCTAAGATTTAGATTGTTGGCATCATTTTCCAACCACACTCCCAGTTGGGACCCCCACTTGCCGGGAGTGCATAATCAGAATTTCCAGTGTTCACTGCAATTGATTTTCAACTATTTCATAGAAATAGAAATTTACAGCATGGAAGGAGGTCATTTTGGCCCATCATGTCTTCGCCGGCTGACAAAGAGCTATCCAGCCTAATCCCACTTTCCAGCTCTTGTCTGTAGTCTTGTAGATTATGGCACTTCAAGTGCACATCCAAGTACTTTTTAAATATGGTGAGGGTTTCTGCCTCTACCACCCTTTCTAGCAGTGAGTTCCAGATCCCCACCACCCTCAGGGTGAAAAGATTTCTCCTCAAATCTCCTCTAAACCTCCTCCCAATTACTGTAAATCTATGCCCCCTGGTTGTTGACCCCTCTGCTAAGGGAAATAGGTCCTTCCTATGCACTATATCTAGGCCCCTCATAATTTTATACACCTCAATAACATCTCCCCTCAGCCTCCTCTGTTCCAAAGAAAACAAACCCAGCCTATCTAATCTTTCCTCATAGCTAAAATTCTCCAGCCCAGGCAACATCCTTGTAAATCTCCTCTGTACCCTCTCTAGTGCAATCACATCTTTCCTGTTATATGGTGACCAGAACTGCACGCAGTACTCAAGCTGTGGCCTAACTAGTGTTTTATACAATTCAAGCATAACCTCGCTGATCTTTTATTCTACGCCTCAGCTAATAAGAACATAAGAAATAGGAGCAGGAGTAGGCCACACAGCTCCTCAAGCCTGCTCCGCCTTTCAATAAGATCATGGCTGATTATCGACCTCAACTCCATTTTCCCGCCTGATCTCCATATCCCTTGCTCATAAAATTGTACACGACATACGCCAGAGTTTCCGATATGTACTTTTAGCAGCAAGGCTCCCCTCGGGAATGCAAAGTCAGAAAATTATCCCTTGCATCTCTTGTTTAAACAATGAATACATAAAATCCCCCAATAGCTCATAATGGATTCAATCCCAAGCTGCACTCAGACACTTCAGAGGCTGCGTGTGGAGGAAATTTCCAATCATGCTGCTGAACATATTAGGAAAATCTTCAACCCAATCGGCTGATTTTGATCCCATAGGGAATGAATTAAAAATAGGAGAGGCCCCATGCAAATATGATTTAAGATGGAATGTGCATTTGTTACATTGAGATTTTAAACTTTACTATTTAATGTTATTCCTATTACAAAAGTCTTTTAATTCTAATACTTATTAAAATGTCCATCTCCATTACACTTTCACAACATCGCCTTTAATATAGCTTCACATACCGTTTTTTCTAACATCGGCAGCCCTTATACTAACTTGTTACCTTTGGGACTTGTGTTTCAATTGGAATGGTAGTTTCTTCCTCCTGGCCCTACCTAAAATTAGCTTCGGCAGTATCAACCCAATTGCTAGTGGCTATGGATCAGCAACACAAAACTGCTTGCAATTTGGCATAAATTGATCGTCTTAGCCAGAAAGGCCTTAAGGATAGCTATTGTGAAAAACAAATAAATTCATGTTTGTGGAGCTGGGAGTGCTCTTTTCAGCTTGGATTCAATGCTCATTGTTGCAAAGAATAGAGAGACCTTTAACCTGCACCTGACCTGGAAGTGCTTGATATTGACACTGGTGTCTGAAGTGGAAAAGTGTCCCATTCCGCTGATATCTCTCTCTTTAATGCGCACAAATGTTCCCCCCCAAATACATCAAGGAGGTCTTTATGATATAATATTATGCCCACACCTAAGGATGGCAGTAAGTCACTCATAACTTTGCCACTGGTCAATTGTTTTTTTCTATATTCTTTTGGAAGTGGGCCTCTCTGGCAAGGCCAACATTTATTGTACAGTCACCTCTTTCGTTGAAATAAACATGTATCACATTGATCCCCATAATGCATAATTTATTTATATCACCGCCAAGCAGCTCAATACATTCATTCTATATTTTGCACAGACCCATTCCACATTTCATGATCGATGTAGTCAGCTTGGATAATTGAGACAGGATGGTACACTTAAGAAGGTGTGAGCTGGAGTCATTTGGCTAAGAAGGATGTTGTAATAAGGGCAGGTATAATATTTTGTAAACATTTTAAACAGAAGATTTTATCCACTACAACCACACATGTTGGAATGAGGGCTGTCATGTATTCTGCTGTCATTGTAATCCATGTATAAACTGACCTAAGTTGTACACTGTGAGAACACTGACCACTAGGTGGTGAACTTGTGGGAGACACTTCTAAGCTGGACTTTCAGGTATAAAAGGGGAAGCTCCACCCATCTTCTCCACTTAAGTGCTAGCTAATAAAGGACTGGTCACAGAGTGACCTTCTCTCTAGTATGGGCCTCGTGTGCATTTGTACTGTATAGTAAGGACATATTAAGGGCCACAAAATTCGGGGGTTTAGTATCTGTCGTATTGGCACTAATGATGAAAAAATGGCATCCGACATGTCTCCGCCCGCTTCTGGCAGGTAACACAGCAGCAGCCATTTTGGGGAGGTCGGTAGCACTGCCTTTGCCAGTGCTCGCTCCAGATATTTAGATGAGACAGATCGTGACGTTAATGAGTGTGCAACGCCGATTTGACGCACGATCTGTCATTTTAGACATCGCTGCTCCATTTAGCACCCTCTCTTAATCACAACCAGCTGACAAGCATTCAGCAGCAGGAAGGATCCCCCTAGCAGCGCTCTTTAAAGGGATTATCAACAACTTGCAGCTGACTTGCTTTTTCAGTTCTACTGGCTCGGTTTTTTGTGCAACTGTTTGGAGCTTTCTAAAGTTGTTCAAAGTTTCTGAGGTCACCGCGTGTTGCTGCAAGTGGAGAAGGCCATGATTCTCATTTGAAGGCTTCTGCTCATAACACTTGCTCCCAGTCATGGGGGCTGTACTTGCAGTTCTCCTCGTGCTCAAGTATGCTAGGGAGATAGAGTGTAGGCAGCGAAGAAGAGGACAAGATGCTCACAGAAGGAGGAGGAAGAAGGGCAGGACGGCTCTCAGCAGGAGGCCTTACCTACCTAGTATCTTCAGAGAGCACTTCTCCTACCTGCACTTCAGCCAGGAGCAGTGCATTAGGAGGATTTGCTTCACCAAGGAGATGGTCACAGAACTCTGCCACCTCTTGGAACCAGATCTGCAGTCTTCGAGTAGGGTGATGATGGCTCTCCCAGTGGCCCTCAATGTTTTCACCACCAGATCCTTCCAGTCTGCAGCAGGCGGCATGGCTAACATCTCCCAAGTCGCCATCCATCGCTCATTCGGGAGGTCACAGAGGCTCTGTACTCCAGGAGAAGGGACTTAATTGTCTTCTCTCTGAACAGAGAGAAGCAGGACGAGCAGGCATGTGACTTTGCCAGTTTGCAGGGCGCCATTGACTGCACACACATGGCTTTGCGGCACTGTATACCAATCCTGAGATATTCCATAATTCCAAAGGCTAACACTCACTTAATGTGCAGTTGTGCAACCACGCACAGCACATCATTATGGTGAATTCCTGCTATCCTGGCAGCAGTCGTGATGCCATCATCCTGCGCCAGCAATATGTCCCCCAACAGATGGTTAGTAATGCTTTGGAGCCATCCGGGGGTGGGGGGGGGGGGGGGGGGTGGCAGTGGCTCCATGGAACAAGAACCTGCTGTCCTCCCTCAGGAGGACAGCATTCCCACCACTGCCACTCCGCCGGTGCCCTTGCTGCTGCTTGTCATTCAGCCAGCCCAGACTGCTGCTACCCGTGCCAAGGCGGTACAGTCTGCAGCCGGGCCTTCTAGATCCAGTGCTGCTCATGTGCCAGAAATCTTCTAGCCACCATGTCAAATCTAAGGATAGCTGCTTGGCGATGACGGTTATCTGCTCTTCACCTGGCTGATGACTCCCCTTGGCAACCCCAACATTCGTGCCCAGTACTTAATGAAAGCCATTCTGCCATGATGAATATCATTGAGCAGACCATCAGGGTGCCCAAGCAATGGTTCCGCTGCCTTAACCACTCAGAAAGAGTCCTCCAGTACTCGCCGGAGCAGGTGTCCCATTTCGTGATGGTCTGCTGCATGCTCCACAACTTGGCCATCATGAAGGCTCAGCCCTTGCCACCATGGGTTCTGGGACTACCTCAGGAGGTGGAATGGAGGAGGCATAAGAGGAGGAAGGGAGGAGGCAGGCAGCAAATCCCTGTTCTGGATGGACTGTCCATGAGTGCCTCATCAGACTCCAATTCCAATGAATGAAACCCAAGATCCCTGTTGCTCACCATATCCCCATCATACCATTCCTGTGTCATGGAACATCACAGGTCCTCCTGGGCACAAAACTGAAATGAGATCCACCATAAAACATATATTCCAAACAAAATTCATAAATTTATCAAATTCAAATCAAAAGAACAAAGTCAACTAATCACCCTTGTACATTCCCTTCATGCTTATCATGCGTGCACCCCTTCCTACTGTACTGCTCCGACAAAGTATTCCCTCAGTGGCTGCAGTATGGCTGGTGGAAGGCTGCTGACTTTCAGTGTGGAAGACTACAGATGGCCTTGTCAGGACGACCTCGAGCTGTTCTTTCCTAGAAAGCCCGGCTGTAGACTGCACCACCTCGGCATGGGCAGCAGCAGCCTAGGCTGGCTGAATGACAGCAGCAAGGGCACCGACGGAGTGGCATTGGTGGGAGCAGGAATGCTGTCATCCTGGGAGAGGACAGCAGGTTTTTGCTCCATGGAGCCGCTGCCACACCACCGGCGCAGCGCCTCAGCGTTCCTAGCCATCTGCTGGGGGGCATATTGCTGCAGTGCTGTGAGACCCTGCAAGTTCCTTTCCACACTCTTAAACCCAGCCACGATGCCAGCAGTTTGAGCTTCCACTGCAGCACACAGACATTGGGTCACATCCACCTGTGCTGGAATGGAGGCTGCAATATCACCAATCAAGACTGAAGCAATGGTTTTCTACTGATTCTATAAATTCTGCTCCCTTGCCATTAAAACCTCCTCCCTCCTCAGCCACTCACTCAGGTTAAACTTTACCATGCAAAACCCTGGTATCCTGTTCAACCACGACTTCAAACCCACACAACGTCCACCTCCACAACATTACTCACATGAGCCCCAACACCACTGAAACCCTTAGACTGCAGTGGTTCAAGGAGAAGACCTGCCACATTTTAAGGTCAACTAGGTATCGGCAATTAATGCAGTATTGCCAGAGTGGCCCACATCCTGAGAACAACATTTAAAAATTGTGCTTCTGTCCTGTAGACTCATTTACTCCAATGTTCTCCTTTTCCAGCTTTCCATCCTCCACCCTCCAAAAATCAAGTTGTCCAAATCTTAGCTGCCTCTATCCTGTGCCACACTAAGTCCTCCTACAGTGGGCACTGTCCCACAATATTTTAAATTTAAGATCTTTGCCCTTGTCTTTAAAGCCCTCCAAAACTTCACCCACGCTTCTCCAGCCACATGACCTTTTCTGCACTCTTTGGTCCTCCAGTTCTGGCAACCCTGTTTCTGCACCATTGGTGACAGAGCCTTCAGTTGGCCCAACAATGCTCATTGCAATTTCCTCCCTAAACCTCTTTGCCTCTCCACTTTTTTCTATGACCTTTAAAAACCTTAATACCCATCTTTCCAATAAAGCTTTCAGTCACATAATGCTTCCATGATAGCGTGCCATCCATTCCCTTCTCCCTTTATTATTTTTAATGTATTTCATATATTTAAAGGTGTTATGAAAATGCAACTTATCGTTGTATATGTGTATCTCTCCTTCTGAGCCTATTTCCTCTACCTTCTTGGCTCCCAGCGCAGTTCCTCTTTTGACCTGTCAAGACTGAAACAATATGAGCCGTGCATCTCTCCATCTCTCCACAGCTACTGTTGACGCAACTCCATGATAGGTTAAAGGAGATGATTTTCTTTCAGGTCAAGACAAATTATGGCAGTTTTTATTTCCTTAAAAGATTGATATCTACCCATATGCAGTGCTCCACCTAGTGCTGCAGCACAGAATTTGATCAGTGGAGCAAATTAATCTGATTTCTATTTAAAACTAGGATTAGAATCTATAAAATTTATAGTCAGAAAACCCAGACTCCACTGCTCGAATACTGGCCAAACTATGACTTTGCTTTAGTTGCTTTGTTGTATATAAACTGGCTTGCAGCCCAGTCCAGTTCCTCGCTAACTAGATGATCCTGTGTTTGGGTTAAATTTGGAATTCTATTCAGGGTAGAAAAGCTTAGGATCCTTTCTACTAAAAATGGCAAATGACACAAATCATATGGGTGTTACTATAAATGATTTATTTTCATGGATGCAAGATAAATACATGCTCCTATTTCTTATGCGTTTCCAACTGTGGTTTAGAGAAGGTAATCACTTGTGTTAAGGTTCCCCCCTCCCCCCTGCTTTCCACTAATTTATTTCCTCTCCTCCCCTCTTCAAGGTGTTGACTCCTTGCTGGGTTATGGTTCAAAAAGAACCAAGTGCCCTCCAATACCTCGCCTTTGTGGACATCTGTGAGTTTTGTCAATCAACAAGTTATTTAACTGCAGGGGATGTCACATAGGCTCATTCCTGACCTCAATTGACGCCCACATACACACAGTTGCAGCAGGGGTCACTGGATAGCAATCGGAGGTTAGGACATTTGGTTTATTTTCCTCTCCCTAACCTACAGTGGCTGAGTCCAATCATAATGTCTTGGCTAAACCAGCTAACTCAGCACAGACTGGGACATTTTTGCATCTGTGTTGAGCAGTTACTCACAGCCTTAACCAGTTGCCATCATTAGAGCTAGTCTTATAATTTAATAGTGTCTGAATCTTAAGACCGGCAAATAGTAACAATAATCAAAATTCACAATCTGTTTTTTCTGTGTGTTTATACTCCAAAGTACACACATTTTAAATGTTCTATTAAACTGCTTTGTTCAAATGAATCGGTACTGCTTTCTGTGACATTTTATAATCAGTTCCCCTTGTCTTGTATAATCAACTCATTTTGATGCTGTGATAAGGAGCAGGCTCTACTTATCTGTCTAATATGTACTCCTAAGAAAAAATGTAGACAGATAAAAAAGCAGTATGTTTCTTATGAATCCTCAACCATTATGGGTTGGATTTGTTTTTGGAGTAATACAAAGACCAAGGCATTCAGTCAGGAGGAGCACATTGATTGTGCATAGCCTGTTTTGCAACTGCTTAAAATATGAACCTCTTTTGCTCATGTTGATGAAAGATAAATGATCTTGTTCCCAAGCTACTTTTTGTAAATGTTCACCGATTATGAAGGCTCTCACTGTATTGGCATTTGCAGAAAGGACATGGATATCATCCAAAACGTGGCAGATTATATTAAGGCTGAAAGCAATAGTATGTTCCTTGAGGAAGAATCTTAGCCATAGTGCCAGATACTGTAGTATGAGTAGTATAACATTATATCCAGTCCTGCAGGATAAATAGTGACTGGCTTATGACATGTGCTTGCATTGTGCCATTGTTGATGGATTTTTTTACGCCTGAGGAACATCCAAGTGTTGTCACTACATGTTTAAAATCAATTTTAAATTTCTGCAGTTCCCTTTATGAGTGAGATCCCAATTTCAGTCCAACAATCTCGGGTATCGCCAGGTAGAATATGAGTATCCTTGCTGAAAGAGAGAGAGAAATTCTGATGGTGGACCAACCAACTGATTTTGCCAAGTTCCAGGATCCAGTACTACAACAATGTAGTGATACATTTTTGAGCATGAGATATTAGGAGATAATTCAACTCCTGGCATTGGGAAGCATAAAACCTCCTTCCAATCACTTACACTACATGATTAAACTATATTTTCTCTGTCCCACCACTCATTAATGACTAATTTAATTTTTATATCTCATGATGTGATATGGTACAATAATATTAAAGGGCATAGGACATGTGTCATGAAATATGCCCATTTCCAGGTGTAAAACAGTCACCTAAGTATCCAATATGGCGGGTGGCATGTGCGCCCTCATTCCGCGCCAGAAGTGCCCAGCCTGCCATATTGGTAAAGGCTCCTGCATAAGCTTTCAGGACCCGCACCTGAAACAGGCATTGGACACATAAGGGGCATAATACCTGTTAAAATTAGTTTGCAACTGCAGCATGCACCGTGCATTAGTATTCTCAGGTGCCTACAGCCAAAGTAGCAGTCCTTAAAGGACTGGAGACTGGAAAGGTAAGTTTAAACTTTTTTACTTACCTTATTATGGAGAGGGGAGGAGCACTCCTGTTGCTCTCAGCCCCATGTTAAATTTGCAGGCCACACACCGCCACCGTTCACCCCTCCTGATTGCCTTCAGTGAGTCCGAGGATTTTCTGTCCTGAAACTACAGATATGTTTATGTTATATAGGTGAATAATATCAGGGCAACTGATTTATTTAGTCTGAATAAATCAAATTGCATTTTTATTAAATATTGTTTGGCAATTTTACCTGGTGTTTAAGGGATCGAATTGAACAACGTGTCCAATATTCTGTGAAAATGGTAAACTAATGCCCTTTATAATTTATAAATTCCTTTACTTATATATTTACTTTTAATCCTTTAACACTTTTAAAGCTAACAATGCATAGAAATATATCCCAATTGGAGGGGTAAATATCTAGTATTTAGAAATACATCAAAGTTACAACACAAAAACAGGCCATGGCCTTTACCTGCCACGCAAGCAAATAGCCTTGATCAAGTGGTCCTCCTGATTCTCCTCTTCTTCCTCCTCATAGCAGAGGAACAGGGAGAAGCCTAAGTGCCTGTTGCCTGCAGTCCACAACTTTCTTAAATCCTCCCGCAAAAGATGTGAGACACTGAGTTAAAAGAACAGTACAGGCTGCCTTCTGCGCGTATTATTGTGGCCTAAAACTATTTCATTCCTAATCTAGCCTCAATGCCTCCTTTACTAAGGTATTATTTTCTGGAGTGGGCCGCAAACCGTTAGAGAGAGAAATGGGAGAGACCAGCAAACTCCATCTTCTTTTCACCATCTGTATGTGGTGGGGCGGGCAAACAGAGGCTGTTGCAGTTGACTCCCAGCAGAGGAGGAGGAAAATAAAAAAGCACAAAAACAGTTTCTTGAGACAGGTTGAAGGTATCCCTGCTGAATATTCCTCCCTTAGCCACGCCGAAAAGACACGGTGACTTGAAGGAAAATCTAGGGCTCTGTGTTACCTAGTTTTTGGAAAAGGTTTTCTGGAGTAGTCAGACTCAGGTCTTTGTGATTTCCCCCCCGAAACCATGACTCAGTAGCATTCATACTCTGAGTCAATGTTGTGGGTTCACAACTTGAGCAGAAAAATCTAGGCTGACACTTCAGTGTAGCACTAAGGGAGTGCTGTACTGTCGTAGGTGCTGTCTTTTGGATGAGGCGTTAAACCGAGCCATCTCAGATGGATATAAAAGATCCCATACCACTATTTCAAAGAAGAGCAAGGGAATTCTCCTGGTGTCCTGGCCAATATGTATCCATCAAGCAACACCACTAAATGAAAAAGATTATCTGATCATTATCACATTGCTGTTTGTGGCACCTTGCTGTGTGTAAATTGACTGCTGCCTTTCCCACATTACAACAGTGACTACACTTCAAAAGTATTTCATTGACTAAAGCGCTTTGGGACATCTTGAGGTTGTGAAAGCTACTATATAAATGCAAGTCTTTTATTATAAGTTTGTGAATTTATCTATGTGGTCAGTCGAGGGAAGAGGAGCCAAAACAGAAAAAAAGGCAATGAAAATGAGAAGGTAGGTTTACCTGGGCCACTCTTGTGTCAATTCTAGTGGCTAACTTCTGAGCAACATTGGCAGAAATCAGATCACATTGTAAGTGTGCTGCAAGCCTTGCTGGGTGGAGAGGTCAGATGAAGTCTGCAGCAGGAAAATAAAAAAGAAAGACAAAATAAATTTAAAAATTAGTTTCAATTAATTGGCTGGCTCCCTGAAAGGGCTCAGAAATTGTCATGTAAAATGGGGGCATCAATTCACAGGAGGATGGATGCCATTGTGTCAAAAAACGGAAAACAACGGTTGCTTAAACTTACTTAATTTAGGGACTATTGCAACCATGATGGAAAAAGGACTTTACATTACTTCTGTTCCAGTTAAAATTGGGGGGCCGAAATTGCCCAGTGGTTGAAGAGAATGTTCCCGTCGTCCCAATGCATGGGGCGGCCTAACCTTCGAAATTCAGCACTTCGCTGTTTTTTTTGGAGCGGGGCGGAAATGGCCTCATTATCGGGGCAGAAGTGGGGGTGGGGCGGAGTAGCCATCACTATCGGGGTGGGGGTGGGGCAGAGTAGCTGACGCTCGAAGTCATCAGCGCCGCGCTGATGACGTCATTGCATTGGCACGTCACAACGTCCCTCACCATCAGTTAAAGGAGAGGGCTGCTGCGCACTCTGCAGCCACTTTAGTGGGCCACCAGGGAGAGTTTCGGCGAGGCCAGCAGCCTAGCGCCGAAGAGCGGTTACCTGGCTGCTTGTTGGTGGCCCGGCCGAACCTGCAGCCATAATTGTCAGCCCAAATTGGCGGCTAGCTGACAAAAAAAAAATAACATGATGTCGCCGGCAGTGCCACCTCCCCTTTAAGGGCGGCCATGCCGCCAAGCCACAAAAAGAGTACCGACAGCAAAAGTTGTCGGAGGCACCGTCCAGTGGCAGCGCCGCTCCTGCAGGACAATTCCGGTAAAGGAGCAATTTCCCGAGGGGCAATGTTGGGAAGGGGTCCCCGCCGATCGGTAAGGGGTCGGCGTGTGCATTTGTGGCGGGAAAACGGGCGGACAATCCACCTACACCGCTCCAAAACTGAGGAAGAGCAATATCTAAAATGGTGGCCATCCACGGAGACTCGGCGGCCATTTTGCACCGACCTGTGGTCACTGCTTTCAGGCGGCCAGGGACCTTATAGAAAGGGACAATTTCAACCCCTGGATGTTTGGCCCTGAAGGGGGCACTCGGGCAATTTCCCAATAGCCAGTCTGCCTCTGAGTAGAACTGCAGTAACTTGTAAAAATGGTTTCTTTTTTTCCTTCATGTCCAAAATGTTCGAAAAACAAATATAGAACTAATTATGTTACTCATGGGTTTGCACTAATTGACCCTTACTTGAGGAAGTGTTTTTACCATTAAAGCTGTGTGGTGCATTACCTGCATGTCTCCACAAAAGGACTGTGGTTGATGTAGTCAAAAAAAATATCCTGGTATAAGTGGTAAAGCAGAAATTTATAATGCTGAAAAGCACATCAATACATATATTATTCAGTTGGGAATGTGGATCCATTATTGAACGCAATTGGTTTGTTGAAGAATGTAAAGCTCGATACATTAACCACAGGAGAACAGTGTGCCACATTTAATACTAATAATGGGAAATATTTAGAATCTGACGTGACAAACATAATTGTGGAAAGTGATTTGTGGATATTTGGATGGATTTATTGTGTACTTGAAGGCTTTTGGTGCTTCAGTATATTTTCAGCAGTCCGTTTTCTATAACTGCAATATCTTTGTGACAATTTTACACATCAGAATCTGGGCACGAGGAAAGTCAGTAATCCAGCACACTCATTTTTTTATTAAAGGAAATAATTTTGTTTACTTTTTGGATAATTTAGATAGCCATGAAGTGAGGGATGTTAGTAATGGAGAATTGACTACTTTTAGTATCCATTGTCAATTCTGGTTTAACACGAATTAGATTCAAAGTATATCTTCTATTTTGTCCAAAGAAGGTGCTTGAAGTCAGACAACATGCAACAGTGTAACAGTGACTCAAAGTCTGAAGACAGAAAGAAAATTAATACAGTGTTTGATGTGGCACAACACACAAGAGAATCATTTAGAAAATACATTAAAAGAAAACATATCATGTTATATAATCTCAGATTAAAATAAAAGTATTTTGACTAGACCAATTATGATTTTGCAATTGTATTTATGCGATCTACTCAATTCGTCAAGCACAGGAGAGCATTATTTTAAAAAAGTGCAAAAGAAATTCTGTAAAATATACACAGTGCAATTCAGAATTTGGGATTTTTTATTCCTCAAGGTGGGACTTAAAAATACATCTCGTAACTTTATTTAACAATTATTATTTCTTAATCAAAATTGAGGTGATCACATATCAAACAGTATTTTTCTTGTTGTTCATACACTCCCTTGTGGTTCCACCACAGCCTACAATTATTCTGCACAGCCACATCAGCGATGCTGTTAGCCATATTCCTACGACCACTGACTGCAATGAAACAATGCAAAATGGCATGTCCTTTTATCTCCTGATTTTCTGTCATGTTTATCTTCATAAAAGCTGCCCACCACACACTTCTTCCACCTTCTGGGATGGCAGATCATCCATGAACAACGTCCATGGGAACTGAGAAGGTATGCTTTGAAATAGCCAAGTTTATTTTTCCTGTATTACGTGATGGTATAACATCCATTTTGCATAATGCTCAATATAGCTGCAAATTGACAGGCCTCACTCAACTCTGGATCTTCAATCTTGGCCTCCGCCTGTGAGTCAAATGCTCTACCACTTGAGCTAGCAGGCTGCCTTAATTAGTGGATGTAGCAGCCAATGAGTTAGTGTAGGAGATGCAGAGTGTCTTGATCATAATAATATGTCCCTGGGAAGGCTTGTTGTTGCCTTTATTTCCTGTGGATCAGATAAACTGTGGTTAATGGTACTGTGATCTCACGACACAGAGATTGGCTCACTGGCATATTATGGATCACATTACCCAACAAAATAAAACATTTTAAGGAGCTTGTAACTTTCCATTGGCTATGTTTGCTGCAAAAAGGACTAAAATAAAGGTTTCAACTAATATTGTAAAATAGATGGTTCATAATTGTATTTATTTGATAGAAAATAATTTGAGTTCATATGCATTTAGAAAACGATTCCATTTTCAGTACATTTTTCTTTGTCAATATATATTTTTGTGGGACAGCTTGAGGCGCACCATGCTGCATATTACTTATATCTAGCATGGGTCAATGGACAAGCATCAGGATTATATAATCCACACATTTGCCATCATCTGATAGCTACTCATTAAAATAAATATTTTTTCAAATCTTGTTATATTAGTAACGATTAAAACATTAAAAAGAAATGCTTTAATTCATTGTAGGAATAATAGGAACACTGGGACAGGAGTAGGCCATTCAGCCTCTTGAGCCTGTTCTGCCATTCAGTTCGATCATGGCTGCTCTGTACATTAACTCCATTTACCCACCTTGGTTCCGTAACCTTTAATATCCTTGCCAAATAAAAATCTAGCAATCTCAGTTTTATAATTTTCAATTCACCTAACCTCAACAGCATTTTTGGGAAGAGAGTTCCAGATTTCCATTACCCTTCCACAATAGTAAGGAAGGACATTAGCTTGGATGATGTGGAATCTGTATGGGTAGAGCTGCGGAATACCAAAGGGCAGAAAACGCTAGTGGGAGTTGTGTACAGATCACCAAACGGTGGTAGTGAGGTTGGGGACAGCATCAAACAAGAAATTAGGGATGCGTGCAATAAAGGTACAGCAGTTATCATGGGCGACTTTAATCTACATATAGATTGGACTAACCAAACTGGTAGCAGTATGGTAGAGGAGGATTTCCTGGAGGGTATTAGGGATGGTTTTCAAGACCAATATGTCGAGGAGCCAACTAGCGGGCTGGCCATCCTAGACTGGGTGATGTGTAACGAGAAAGGACTAATTAGGAATCTTGTTGTGCGAGGCCCCTTGGGGAAGAGTGACCATAATATGGTAGAATATTTATTAAGATGGAGAGAGACACAGTTAATTCAGAGACTAGGGTCTTGAACTTAAGGAAAGATAACTTCGATAGTATGAGACGTGAATTGGCTAGAATAGACTGGTGAATGATACGTAAAGGATCGACGGTGGATAGGCAATGGCAAAACATCTAAAGAGCACATGGATGAACTTCAACAATTGTATATCCCTGTCTGGAGTAAAAATAAAATGGGAAGGTGGCTCAACCGTGGCTAACAAGGGAATTTAGGGATAGTGTTGAATCCAAGGAAGAGACATATAAATTGGTGAGAAAAAGCAGCAAACCTGAGGACTGGGAGAAATTTAGAATTCAGCAGAGGTCAAAGGGTTTAATTAGGAGGGGGAACATAGAGTATGAAAGGAAGCCTGCTGTGAACATAAAAACTGACTGCAAAAGCTTCCATAGATATGTGAAGAGAAAAAGATTAGTGAAGACAAACATAGGTCTCTTGCAGTCAGAATCAGGTGAATTTATAATAGGGAACAAATAACTGGCAGAACAATTGAACAAATACTTTGGTTCTGTCGTCACGAAGGAAGACACAAATAACGCTCTGGAAATACTAGAGGACCGAGGGTCTAGCGAGAAGGAGGAACTGAAGGAAATCCTTATTAGTCAGGAAATTGTGTTAAGGAAATTGATGGGATTGAAGGCCGATAAATCCCCAGGGCCTGATAGTCTGCATACCAGAGTACTTAAGGAATTGGACCTAGAAATAGTGGATGCATTGGTAGTAATTTTCCAACAGTCTCTCGACTCTGGATCAGTTCCTATGGACTGGAAGATAGCTAATGTAACACCACTTTTTAAAAAAGGAGGGAGAGAGAAAACGGGGAATTATAGACCAGTTAGCCTAACATCAGTAGTGGGGAAAATGTCGGAATCAGTTATTAAAGATGAAATAGCAGTGCATTTGGAAAGCAGTGACAGGATCGGTCCAAGTCAGCATGGATTTATGAAAAGAAAATCATGCTTGACAAATCTTCTAGAATTTGTTGAGGATGTAACAAGTAGAGTGGACCAGGGAGAACCAGTGGATGTGGGGTATTTGGACTTTCAAAAGGCTTTTGACAAGGTCCCACACAAGGGATTGGTGTGCAATATTAAAGCACATGGTATCGGGGGTAATGTATTGACGTGGATAGAGAACTGGTTGGCAGACAGGAAGCAGAGAGTCAGGATAAACGGGTCCTTTTCAGAATGGCAGGAAGTGACTAATGGAGTGCCGCGGGGCTCAGTGCTGGGACCCCAGCTATTTACAATATACATCAATGATTTAGATGAAGGAACTGAGAGTAATATCTCCAAGTTTGCAGATGACACTAAGCTGGGTGGTGCTATGAGCTGTGAGAAGGATGCTAAGAGGCTGCAGGGTGACTTGGACAGGTTAGGTGAGTGGGCAAATGCATGGCAGATGCAGTATAATGTGGATAAATGTGAGGTTATCCACTTTGGTGGCAAAAACATGAAGGCAGAGTATTATCTGAATGGCGGCAGATGAGGAAAAGGGGAGGTGCAACGAGACCTGGGTGTCATGGTACATCAGTCATTGAAGGTTGGCATGCAGGTGCAGCAGGCGATGAAGAAGGCAAATGGCATGTTGGCCTTCATAGCTATGGGATTTGAGTATAGGAACAGGGAGCTCTTGCTGCAGCTGTACAAGGTCTTGGTGAGGCCTCACCTGGAATATTATGTTCAGTTTTGGTCTCCTAATTTGCGGAAGGACGTTCTTGCTATGGAGGGAGTGCAGCCAAGGTTCATCAGACTGATTCCCGGGATGGCAGGACTGATATATGAGTAGAGACTGGATCGACTGGGCTTGTATTCACTGGAGGTTAGAAAAATGAGAGGGGATCTCATAGAAACATATAAAATTCTGACAGGACTGGACAGGTTAGATGCAGGAAGAATGTTCCCGATGTTGGGGGAGTCCAGAACCAGGGGTCACAGTCTAAGGATAAGGGGTAAGCCATTTAGGACCGAGATGAGGAGAAACTTCTTCACTCAGAGAGTTGTTAACCTGTGGAATTCTCTTCCGCAGAGAGTTGTTGATGCCAGTTCGTTAGATATATTCAAGAGTGAGTTGGATATGGCCCTTACGGCTAAGGGGATCAAGGGGTATGGAGAGAAACAGGAAAGGGATACTGAGGGAATGATCAGCCATGATCTTATTGAATGGTGGTGCAGGCACGAAGGGCCGAATGGCCTACTCCTGTAATTTTTTTTCTATGTTTTCTATGTTTCCTGTGAAGAACAGCCTTGCTCTGATTTTAGAGCCAGTGGCCATGATTTCCCCGACCTTGGCAGTTCTCAACCTTGCTGCTGGCTCCAGCCCGCTGTGTAGAAATGATTTTACACTGATTAGGATTGTTAAACCTGCTCAGTGCATTTCCCGGCCAACTGAAGGGAGCGGGTCCGATGATGTCACTTGATGACACGTCATCAGCTGGTTTCCTTAAAGGGACCATGTCCAAATTGATTTTGACAGTTGTGCTGTCGGTGCTCTACAGCATTGAGGTGCTGCACTCAGAATCTCCCATCACTCCCTCCATATGCTTATGGTGGGAATCACAGCATGCAGGGAGGTTCTCTTCCCTTCCAATGGGCAGAAGAGACCACCCCAGGAGATCATGGCAGCCTGTTTGCACATTGCATGGGAGGGCATAAGAACATAAGAAATAGGAGCAGGGGTAGGCCATATGGCCCCTCGAGTCTGCTCCGCCATTCAATAAGATCATGGCTGATCTGATCATGGACTCAGCTCCACTTCCCTGCCCGCTCCCCATAACCCCTTATCCCCTTATCGTTTAAGAAAATGTCTATTTCTGCCTTAAATTTATTCAATTTCCCAGCTTCCACAGCTCTCTGAGGCAGCGAATTCCACAGATTTACAATCCTCTGAGAGAAGAAATTTGTCCTCATCTCAGTTTTAAATGGGTAGCCCC
The DNA here is from genome assembly GCF_044704955.1 of Pristiophorus japonicus. Lineage (NCBI taxonomy): Eukaryota > Metazoa > Chordata > Chondrichthyes > Pristiophoridae > Pristiophorus > Pristiophorus japonicus. The sequence continues at coordinate 380,504,758 of NC_091977.1, read as the reverse complement.
TTATTCTAAGATCATGCCCTCTAGTTCGAGTCTCCCCCATCAGTGGAAACATCCTCTCTACATCCACCTTGTCAAGACCCCTCATAATCTTATACGTTTTGATAAGATCACCTCTCATTCTTCTGAATTCCAATGTGTAGATGCCCAACCTACTCAACCTTTCCTCATTCCTGGAATCAATCTAGTGAACCTTCTCCGAACTGCTTCCAAAGCAAGTATATCCTTTCGTAAATATGGAAACCAAAACTGCATGCAGTATTCCAGGTGTGGCCTCACCAATACCCTGTATAGCTGCAGCAAGACTTCCCTGCTTTTATACTCCATCTCCTTTGCAATAAAGGCCAAGATTCCATTGGCCGTACTGATCACATTTACTGAACCTGCATACTATCCTTTTGTGTTTCATGCACAAAGTGCATGATCTCACACTTTATAACATTATACTCCATCTGCCAAATTTTTGCCCACTCACTTAGCCTGTCTATGTCCTTTTGCAGATTTTTTGTGTCCTCCTCACACATTGCTTTTCCTCCCATCTTTGTATCATCAGCAAACTTGGCTACGTTACACTCAGTCTCTTCCAAGTTGTTAATATAGTTTGTAAATAGTTGGGATCCCAGCACTGAACCCTGCAGCACCCCACGAGTTACTGATTGCCAACCAGAGAATGAACCATTTATCCCGACTCTCTGTTTTCTGTTATTTAGCCAATCCTCTATCCATGCTAATATATTACCCCCAACCCAGTGAAATTTTATCATGTACAGTAACCTTTTATGTGGCACCGCGTCAAATGCCTTCTAGAAGTCCAAATACACCACATCCACATGTTCTCCTTTATCCATCCTGTTCGTTATGTCCTGAAAGAATTCCAGAAAATTTGTCAAACATGGCCTCCCCTTCATAAATCCATGCTGACTCTGCCTGACCGAATTTTGCTTTTCCAAATGTCCTGCTACTGCATCATCAAGAATGGACTCCAGCATTTTCCCAACCACAGATGTTAGGGTAACTGGTCTATAGTTTTCTGCTTTTTGTCTGCCTCCTTTTTTAAATAGGGGCAATACATTTGCAGTTTTCCAATCTGCTGGGACCTCCCCAGAATCCAGGGAATTTTGGTAAATTACAACCAATGCATCCACAATCCCTGCCGCTGTTTCTCTTAAGACCCCAGGATGCAAGCCATCAGGTCCAGGGGATTTATCCACCTTTAGTCCCATTATCTTACTGAGTACCACCTCCTTAGTGATTGTGATTCTGTTGATCACAATAGCTCCTTGACTACCCACTGTTGGAATATTGTTAGTGTCCTCCACCATAAATACTGATACAAAATGTTTGTTCAGATTTTCTGCCATCTCCATGTTCCCTGTTACTAAATCCCCGGTCTCGTCCTCTAAACGACCAACATTTACTTTATCCACTCTTTTTTTATATACCTATAGAAACTCTTGCTATCTGTTTTTATACTTCGTGCTAGTTTACTTTCATAGTCTATTTTCCCTTTCTTAATTTTTTTAGTCATTCTTTGCTGGCTTTTAAAAGCTTCCCAATCTTCTGTCCTTCCACTAGTTTTGGCCACTTTGTATGTCCTTGTTTTTAATTGAATACCGTCCTTTATTTCTTTAGTTAGCCACGGATGGTTATCTTTTCTCTTACACCCTTTCCTCCTCACTGGAATATATTTTTCTTGAGAGTTGTGAAATATCTCCTCAAATCAACCGTCCTACACTTTAATCTATTTTCCCAGTCCACTTTAGTCAACTCTGCCCTCATACATTCATAGTCTACTACATAAACAGGAATGTAGTCAGGAGGACCAAGCTGCAGTGGCGCAAAGCTTTCAATGATCTCAGTGGATCAGGAAACATTACTGCAAACTCATACTCAATCTCATCCTTCTGTGCCACTCATCTCATCCCCATCACTCTGGCATCCCTACCCTACTCCTACACATCCTTACTCACCAACTTACCATGCACTTTCACCCAACCCTCTCTATCTACATTATCACTTCCCCTTCTCATTAGCCCACCCCTCAGACTAACCCTCATCCTAGCGCCATCATACTAACAAACAACACACAAGTTTAGGCACTTGGGTGTTTTATTCAATGTTCATGTAAAGTTTCTGTTAATGTGGGGTCAAACATTGAAACCTTTATTTTCAATACTTTGTGTTCTTGAACAAATTTGTGTGCACCTTTGGAAGTGGCTTCGTGAGTTGCAGTGCAGGATCGGTCCAAATCAGCATGGATGTATGAAAGGGAAATCATGCTTGACAAATCTTCTAGAATTTTTTGAAGATGTAACTAGTAGAGTAGACAAGGGAAAACCAGTGAATGTGGTGTATTTGGACTTTCAAAAGGCATTTGACAAGGTCCCACACAAGACAATAGTGTGCAAAATTAAAGCACATGGTATTGGGGGTAATGTGGATAGAGAACTGGTTGGCAGACAGGAAGCAAAGAGTAGGAATAAACGGGTCCTTTTCAGAATGGCAGGCAGTGACTAGTGGGCTACCGCAAGGTTCAGTGCTGGGACCCCAGCTATTTACAATGTACATTAACGATAGAGACAAAGGAATTGAATGTAATATCTCTAGGTTTACAGATGACACGAAGCTAGGTGGCAGTGTGAGCTGTGAGGAGGATGCTAAGAGGCTGCAGGGTGACTTGGACAGGTTAGGTGAATGGGCAAATGCATGGCAGATGCAGTATAATGTGGATAAATGTGAGGTTATCCACTTTGGTGGCAAAAACATGAAGGCAGACTATTATCTGTATGGTGACAGATTAGGAAAAGGGGAGGTGCAACGAGACCTGGGTGTCATGGCGCATCAGTCATTGAAAGTTGACATGCAGGTACAGTAGGCAGTGAAGAAGGCAAATGGCATGTAAGATAGAAAATAGGTGCAGGAGTAGGCCATTCGGCCCTTCGAGCCTGCACCGCCATTCAATGAGTTCATGGTTGAACATGCAACTTCAGTACCCCATTCCTGCTTTCTCGCCATACCCCTTGATCCTCATAGTAGTAAGGACTACATCTAACTCCTTTTTGAATATATTTAGTGAATTGGCCTCAACAACTTTCTGTGGTAGAGTATTCCACAGGTTCACCACTCTCTGGGTGAAGAAGTTTCTCCTCATCTCGGTCCTAAATGACTTACCCCTTATCCTTAGACTGTGACCCCTGGTTCTGGACTTCCCCAACATTGGGAACATTCTTCCTGCATCTAACCTTTCTAAACCCGTCAGAGTTTTAAACGTTTCTATGAGATCCCCTCTCATTCTTCTGAACTCCAGTGAATACAAGCCCAGTTGATCCAGTCTTTCTTGATATGTCAGTCCCGCCATCCCGGGAATCAGTCTGGTGAACCTTCGCTGCACTCCCTCAATAGCAAGAATGTCCTTCCTCAAGTTAGGAGACCAAAACTGCACACAATACTCCAGGTGTGGCCTCACCAAGGCCCTGTACAACTGTAGCAACACCTCCCTGCCCCTGTACTCAAATCCCCTCGCTATGAAAGCCAACATGCCATTTGCTTTCTTAACCGCCTGCTGTACCTGCATGCCAACCTTCAATGTACCATGACACCCAGGTCTTATTGCACCTCCCCTTTTCCTAATCTGTCACCATTCAGATAATAGTCTGTCTCTCTGTTTTTACCACCAAAGTGGATAACCTCACATTTATCCACATTATACTTCATCTGCCATGTATTTGCCCACTCACCTAACCTATCCAAGTCACTCTGCAGCCTCATAGCATCCTCCTCGCAGCTCACAATGCCACCCAACTTAGTGTCATCCGCAAATTTGGAGATACTACATTTAATCCTCTCGTCTAAATCATTAATGTACAATGTAAACAGCTGGGGCCCCAGCACAGAACCTTGCGGTACCCCACTAGTCACTGCCTGCCATTCTGAAAAGTACCCATTTACTCCTACTCTTTGCTTCCTGTCTGACAACCAGTTCTCAATCCATGTCAGCACACTACCCCCAATCCCATGTGCTATAACTTTGCACATTAATCTCTTGTGTGGGACCTTGTCGAAAGCCTTCTGAAAGTCCAAATATACCACATCAACTGGTTCTCCCTTGTCCACTCTACTGGAAACATCCTCAAAAAATTACAGAAGATTTGTCAAGCATGATTTCCCTTTTACAAATCCATGCTGACTTGGACCTATCATGTCACCTCTTTCCAAATGCGCTGCTATGACATCCTTAATAATTGATTCCATCATTTTACCCACGACTGATGTCAGGCTGACCGATCTATAATTCCCTGTTTTCTCTCTCCCTCCTTTTTTAAAAAGTGGGGTTACATTGTCTATCCTCCACTCGATAGGAACTGATCCAGATTCTATGGAATGTTGGAAAATGACTGTCAATGCATCCGCTATTTCCAAGGCCACCTCCTTAAGTACTCTGGGATGCAGTCCATCAGGCCCTGGGGATTTATCGGCCTTCAATCCCCATCAATTTCCCCAACACAATTTCCCGACTAATAAGGATTTCCCTCAGTTCCTCCTTCTTACTAGACCCACTGACCCCTTATATAATGTTAGCCTTCATAGCGAGAGGAATTGAGTACAGGAGCGGGGAGGTCTTACTGCAGTTGTACAGAGCTTTGTTGAGGCCACACCTTGAATATTGTGTTCAGTTTTGGTCTAATCTGAGGAAGGACATTCTTGCTGTTGAAGGAGTGCAGCGAAGGTTCACTAGACTGATTCCCAGGATGGCAGGACTGATATATGAAGAAAGACTGGATCGACTAGGCTTATATTCACTGGAATTTTGAAGAATGAGAGGGGATCTCATAAAAACATGTAACATTCTGACAGGATTGGACAGGTTAGATGCAGGAAGAATATTCCCGATGTTGGGGAAGCCATTTAGGAACGAGATGAGGAGAAACTTCTTCACTCAGAGAATTGTGAACCTGTGGAATTCTCTACCACAGAAAGTTGTTGAGGCCAGTTCGTTAGATATATTCAAACGGGAGTTAGATGTGGCCCTTACGGCTAAAGGGATCAAAGGGTATGGAGAGAAAGCAGGAATGGGGTACTGAAGTTGCATGATCAGCCATGATCATATTGAATGGTGGCGCAGGCTCGAAGGGCCGAATGGCCTACTCCTGCACCTATTTTCTATGTTTCTATGTGAGACATAACGGTCCCACCTGCAATGATCATGAGTGTGAAAGGAATGGTTTGGGCATTGTAGAGATGCTTTATGGTGTTGGTGCCAACCTGGTGCATCATGTGGCAGCCAGGGTGTACAACGTCAAGTGAAGCAAACCTAGCCATGATGAGGCCATCCCTGGCCTCCCGGCCAGCAATGTAATTGGGTGCTGATGCCCTGTGTCCTGTGCAGCATCATCCTCATAGGCAGTTCCTCGAAATCGAGGAAGGCTTGCTTTCACTCTAAAACTGATTCCCAGGTGGCTGTACAGTTCAATGCGGGAATTACAGTCTCCCACCTGTAACAGGTGAGGCAGACAGTGATTGAAGGAAAGGGTGGATGGGGAACCTGGTTTGCCGCATGCTCCTTCTGCTGTCTGTGCTTGGTTGAGAACATTGGTGTTGCTGTTGGTGCTGCTGGTTGCCTGTTGTTGCTGGTGTTGGGGCTGATCCTGGTGGGATTCTGAGGACCAAGGTGAGATAGTTTCAATGGCACTGATGCAGATGTAATAGATGGCATGTGAACTTGAGATGACAGAAGTGATCTGTCATTGGTGAGAGAGGTTGTGCCAATGAAGTGATACTGGATAGAGAAATTGTTCCAAATACTTGTAACTTGCTTAAAGCTCAGGTTGCCTTCCACATGCAGTAAGCAACAGCTTTTGATTTTGAAAAGTGAACAGCTGAGAGATGGGAGCTATTATTGCAGCTGTCAAGTAAAGAAATGAATTCATGGTCACACACCTGACATTCTTACCTGACATGATCCCCGAGCAGCGTAAACTTTGTGGACAACCTGGTAAAATGGTACGTTAAGCTCAAAATTCTTTTTAATAGGTTCTTAAGGTCATAATGACCTAAATTGCCTCCCCCATCGCTGCGTGTCAGATCTGTTCAGTGTTGACATCTAGGAAAGTATTGTGACGGCGTCTTGACAACGAGGTCCCACACGCTGTCAATCATTTAAAATTTAACAGCTGACCCACCACCCATCCCATCCGCTGAGCACCGGCAAAATTCCGACCAGTGTCTTCGGTCCACACCACAGACTCCATTCCCTGAGACACTAACTCAATCCCTCTCTCTCGCATCTGTCTGAGGCTGAACCATACTATTCGCAACCTTGGTGTATTATTTGACTCTGATATGAGCTTCTGACCACATATCCGCGCCATAACTAAGACTGCCCATTTCCGCCTTCGTAACATCGCCTGTCTCCACCCTTGTCTCAATTTATCTTCTGCTGAAACCCTCACCCATGCCTTTGGTACCTCTAAACCTCTTGACAATTCGAACGCTGGCCACTCACGTTCTACACTACGTAAACTTGAGGTCATCCAAAACTCTGCTGCCTGTGTCCTAACCCGCACCGTGTCCCGTTCACCCATCTCCCCTGTGTTCGCTAACCTACATTGGTTAAGCAATGCCTCGATTTTAAAATTCTCATCCTTGTTTTCAAATCCCTCCATGGCCTTGCCCCTCCCTATCTCTGTAATCTCCTCCAGCCGCACAACTCCCCCCATCCCTCCCCAAAATAAAAATAGCTACGTTCCTCTAATTCTGGCCTTTTGAGTATCCCTTTTTAATCGCACAACCACTGATGGCCGTGCCTTCAGCTGCCGAGGCCCTAAGCTCTGGAATTCCCTCCCTAACCCTCTCCACCTTTCTCCTCTCTTTCTTCCTTTTTAAGATGCTCCTTAAAACCTACCTCTTTGAACAAGCTTTTACTCATCTGCCCTAATATCTCATGAGGCTCGGCGGCAATTTTTTTTGTCTGGCAACATTTTTGTACGTGCCTTGGGACATTATACTACATTAAAGGCACTATATAAATGCAACTTGTTATTGTTAAGGTGATGCCCCCTTGTTCTGGACTCCCCCAGCAGAAGAAATCATTTCTATCTGTCCTATCAAATTCTTTAATCATCTTAAACAACTCAAACATATAACTCCTAAATCGTCTATACTTGAGGGAATACTAGCCTAGTTCATGCAACCTGTCCTCATAAGCCCCAACATCATTCTGGTGAATCTGCGCTGCACTCCCTCCAAGGCACAATGGGGCCATAATTGACCTCTTGTGCACCTCCAATTAGTGCCTCCAGAGGTGTTAACGGAGCACAAATCTGTTTTTGCCCGGGCGATCACCCGAAGCGAAATTAGCCTTAGTTTTTGCAAAGGTGCTACCAGGTAGCGCCCCATTCCTGCAGATAGCACCCCGCCTGGATGCGCCCAGCGATGATGACATAATCGCCATGTGCACCGCCTCGTTACCGCCTCCTCCCAACATAAATTCGGACTCTCCCTCTCAGTTACCTGGCGCTTACAACAATAGCTTCAGCTGTTGAATTGCAGGCGGGAGTCAGCTGGAGAAGCACTATTTAAAGGCGCCATCTTGTCAAACAATTTTCTATTGGCCACCATTTCCAGCTTGCTGACAGATAGGCAGAGTGCCTGTTGCAAAGATTGTAATGTTTCTGACCTCAAGGACTGTTGTGGCTCTTAAGCATTGCTTTGTTTAATTCAGGGCAGATTTGATTCACCAACATTTTGCTCATTTCACAGGGGCTGTGTTGGCTAGACCTCCTGCTCCGACGTCACCGTCGGAGGTTACTTAGGCGGAGACAAAGGCAGAGACAAAGAGAGGCAGCAAGTCAAGGAGAAAGACAGGGATAAAGAGAGGGAGCAAGACGAGGAGAAAGAGAGGGAGCAAGATAAGGAGAAAGGCCAAGGGAGAGAGAGAGGGAGCAAGACAAGGCGAAAGGCAAAGAGAGAGAGAGAAAGGGAGCAAGACAAGGAAAAATCGAAGGAGAACGAGAGGGAGCAAGGAGAAGAACAAGGGCAGCAGGCATATGGGAACACCACCACCTCCTCGTTCCCCTCCAAGTCACACATCATCCTGACTTGGAAATATATTGCCGTTTCTTCATCATCACTGGGTCAAAATCCTGGAACTCCCTCTATACCAGCACTGTGGGAGTACCTTCACCACAAGGACTGCAGTGGTTCAAGAAGGCGGCTCACCATCATTTTCTCAAGGGCTATTAGGGATGGGCAATAAATGCTGGCTTTGCCAGCGACGCCCACATCCTATGAACGTGTAAAAAAAAAAGAAGAGAAAGACAAGGAGAGAGCAAGAGGGAGAAAGACAGGTAAAAGGACAGCAAGATGTGGCCAGAGCAAGAAGGTGCAACAAGCCTGGCAACAGGAGAACTTGCCCTCCCAGGTTATTCTGGCAGCAGTACTCCTACATCAATTTCACTGAGGAGCAGTGTGTTCAAAGACTGAGCTTCAGCAAGGACATGGTCACAGAGCTCTGTCACCTCCTGCAACCAGACCTCGCACCTCAGACCAGGGTGAAGACGGCTCTCTCAGTGGCATTCAAGGTCAGACATCTCCTACATCTGCCAGTTTGCCATCCATTGCTCCATCCGCGAGGTCACAGAAGGAGAAGGCATTACATTTCCTTCCCCATAACCAGAGAGAAGCAGCACGAGCGTGCGTGTGGATTCGTCAGGATAGTGGGCTTCCCCATGGTGCAGGGCGCCATTGACTGCACCCACGTCGCTTTGCCGGCACTGCATTATAATCCTGAGGTCTTCCATAACCACAAAGGCTACCACTCACTGAATGTGTAGTTGGTGTGCGACCATACACGCAGAATCCACACCATCTATGCCCATTATCCTGGCAGCAGTCACGATGCCTTCATCCTGCGCCAGACTTGTGTGCCAGCTCTCTTCCAGCCACCACATCAGGCTTGAGGATGAGTGCTCGGAGACAAGGGCTATCAGCTCATGACTCCCCTCCGCAATCCCTCCACTTCTGCCCAGCTCTCATACAATGAGAGCCATGCCGCTACCAGGAACATCATCGAGCAGACCATCGGAGTGCTCAAGCAATGGTTCTGCTGCCTTGACTGCTCGGGAGGAGTCCTCCAGCACTCGCCAGAGCGAGTGTCCCTTTATGTCGTCATCTGCTGCATGCTGAACAACCTGGCCATCATGAGGGCACAGCCATTGCCACCAGGCATCACCGCGCCACCTCAGGAGGAGGAGGAGGACCAAAAGGAGGACCAGGAGGACGAAAAACAGTAAGAGGATGAGAAGGAGCAGAAGCAACAACAACGTGACAGAGGAGGCAGCGACTTCAGCGTGATCCTGCAAGGGAGGTCCGCGACCGTCTCATCAGAGCTCGTTTCCATTGATTTCCATCCCACTTCCCGGTTCCTCTGGACGTCCCCATCACAACATCAATTTGCCCTTCCATACCCATAGCCCCAAAACTGAAATGAGAGACAACAGTAAACATTAAGCATTCCAATAAAAATTTATATACCAATAATAAAATGTATAATTGTGTATTTATGAATCACCCATGTGCATTTCCTTATATCCCCTTTTTCTTTTATCTATTCAACTACTTCTCCACAGTGTGTCCCCTGTGGCTGCAGCACGGCTGGTGGAAGGCTGCTGTGTGTCAGGGCCACAGACTACAGATGACCTTGCAGGACACCCTCGCCCAGCTCTGGGCCTGGAAGGCTTGGCTGCAGATTGCATCACCTCAGTCTGGGCTGCCTGGGCGACAGGAGTGACAAGTGCAATGGCGGAGTGGCAGTGGTGGGATCAGGAATGTTGTCATCGTGAGAGAGGACAGCAGGTTCCTGCTCCACTGACCCAGTTCCACTCACCTGGGCAGCACCTCAGCATACCCACCAATTTGCTGCAGGACAGATTCTGGGCTGCTGCAACACCGTGAGATCCACAGTGGACTGTGGTGGACTCAGCGGCGATGGCAGCAGTCAGAGTTTGCGTGGCATGCAGCTGAGATTGCATGAGAGCATTCTGAGCCTTGATGCTAGTAGTCATTGACTGCATGACATCACCAAGACGTTCAGTGGCATGCAGCCTAGACTGCATGAGACCAGTCTGAGCTTTTCCATGCCGCCAACATTTGTCTGCATTACAGCATCAAGACGTTGCGTTGCTTCCACCGATGCTGCAGTGGAAGCTGCCACATCGTCCATGACACACGTCAGGAGGTCTGGATCCGCACAGTCTCTCTGGGAGTCTACCATCGTCTGCAGACTGGCAATGATGGGCTCCATGGTATGTGCAGAGCTCTGTGCAATGCTGGAGGCGGACTCCTCCACGCTCCTTTCCACTGACGAGAGACTCTCGGGCACCCGTGCCATTGCACCTAACATCTCGGAGTGCATGGCCATCAAGCATTGTGTGAACGCCTCCCCATTGAACTCGCCCTCTGGGGAGATGGCTCCCAAGGTTCCTTTCCCCTTGACCATGCTGCAGCCTGCTAGGCCCCTGTGCATCACCCAGTGCAGATCCCTCTACTAACCTAACATCTAAGCACCGTGTAGTATCTGAGCTGGTGCCTGTGGGTGAGAGAAGCAGTGATGCAATGCTTGGCTCCTCCTCCTCCACCTCATCCCCCTCGTGACTCTGTTGGGGGGGGGGGGGGCTCAGGAAAAGGCTCATCATCTGCTGCATGGTTATCTGAAAGCATAAATGGCATAAGTGTCACATTAAGCTGAGGGCAGGGAGGCAGGAATGGAGCAAGGATGGCAGACAGTATGAGGGGCTGGAAAGTGATAAGGCCTTCTGGTTTAACGGGGAAGTGGAATGAGAAGAGGGGATAAAGATACCATTGTTGCCCCCAGCGGGGTCGACATCTCCATCAGCCACGTCGCCCGCCACCTGCGGGCCAATGAGCCACAGCACTCGCTCCTCCAAGTCAGTTAGCTGGCGCAGTTCAGCTTCCCCACCCCCCTCCAATCTGCTGCTGCTCCCGTCTGTTATGTACCATCTTGGCCTGCAAAAGAAAGGAATTTATGTGAGTAAGAGTCCAATTATGTATGTGGAAGATATGCCTGCCTTGGTTGAAAAGCTCTGAATGTAGGCAAGGGGTAAAATGAGCGTATGACTGTGAGTAGGTACAGATGCTTGGTGGTTACCTGTTGGGTTTGCAGAGTGTGCACAGACAGGCTCAGAGGTTGGTGTGTAAGAGTTGTGGAAACATGTACTCACCTTGACCACCCGACTGAGGTCACTGAATTTTTTCCGGCACTGTGTTGAGCTTCTGTCACCACAGTGCTGGCTGACACCTAGGCGGCCACCTCTCCCCACATGACCTTAAAAACCTGCGACATTGGCCTTCTCCCAGATGGAGGGAACAGTGCATCCCTCCTTCTCTCCACTGCCCCGATTAATGTGTCCAATGCCACCTCATTGAAGCGAGTGGTCTTGTAGCAGGATTTGGAACAGCTATGTCAGAAGTTGCTTCCAACTCTGAGTGAAGTCCAGCAATGATGAAAATGAACAGGTGCTGCCTGAAACGACATCCCCTTTAAGAACTGGAATGAGCTGGAGGCTGCTGATTGCTGAATGAAAGTTACTTGAAATTGGGTAGAGCTCTGGCAACGCCCAATTTTCCAGAATTTGGGAGTCCATCTTTCCGGGCATTAACTTTTGAAAAAGCTCAAAGGTCGTGCCCCGGGCGCTATGAATTTCACCCCCAATATATCCTTCCTGAGGTGCAGTGCCCAGAACTGAATGCAGTACTCCAGATGCAGTCGAACCAGAGCTTTATACAACTACAGGATAACTTCCACCCTTTTTATTCCAGGCCCTTTGAGATGAAGGCTAACATTTCATTAGCCTTTCAAATTATTTTTGTACCCAGTCCACTAGTTTTTAGTGATTTCTGTACATAGGTCCCAAAATCTCTCTGCTCCTCCACAGTTTCTAGCTTCTCAACTTTTAGAAAATACTCCGGTCAATCTTTCTTCGGTCCAAAGTGGATGTTCACGCACTTCCCCACATGAACTCCATCTGCAAGTTTTGCCCACTCACTTAATCTACCAATGTCCCTTAGCAACGTTCTGCTCCCATCTACATTACTTACTGTGGCACCTGACTTAGTGTTGTCAGCAAACTTAGATATGCAGCTCTCTATTCCTTCACCTCAGTAATTATAAATATAATGAAAAGCTGAGGCCCCCATTCAAATCCAAGGTATTTACATATCAAAAGGTTGGCTCCAATTCCATGCGTTTCAATTTTTCATAACAGTCTATTGTGTGGAACCTTATGAATGCCTTCTGAAAGACAATATGAATAATAACCAGACATAACTTGTCATTAATGACCTTTATCAAGGCCTGAATAAGCAAAAAAATCATTATGAATGAAAAAGATATGATATAAATTCTATACTTGGTGGATGATGCTCACTTTTTTTCTGTTAAGAATCGCATTCATGTTTGAAGACACTGGCCTATAAATCCGAGAAGGCCAGAACCCTGTTGGTGCCACCATGGGCTGAACTTAATGACCAGCTGCAAAAAGAATGCAGGCAATATTTTGGTGCTGCCTGCTGAGCGCAGCACAAAACCTACCATGCAACGGCTTTTTTGGGCTGTAGTCTCAGCTGGAGGCCCAGTGTAGAATGGCCGTAGCATTCCTGGAGCGAGACAGTGTTCTCTTAACACCAGCCTGTAATTTTAGGAAGCAGTGTCGAGCACTGAATGGAGAACTGCCTTCTGAAAGAAAAAAAGAAAAATAATTTTAAAATAGGCAGTCTTCTGCCTTCTGAAAAAAAAACATTAAAAATAATTCTAAAATGGCATTCAGCTCTTCAAGCTGAACTGCCTTACAGACTTAAAAAGTCATAAAAGTGCTTCAATATTAACACAAATGACTCAACAAGTCAGGGAAGGGGCACCCAGGGTCTCACATGCAGTACTCCAACTTTGTGCAGGACATGTCCTCTCAGGAGGCCCTCCAGAAAAAACAACATGGGACCAGATCACCAAGGCCGTCAATGCCAACATTGTCGCTCCCACACCCTGGCTCCAGTGCCCAAAGAAACTTCATAACCTCAGACCACTGGTCAAAAAAGCCATCTCCTACCAACTGCACCACGAGCCTCACACGCTGCTCATTGCATGAATCATCTCCTCCCCCATCACTCACTTACCAAAAATCTGTATGAAACACAAGTCACACTTCACATTCCTAGCTTCATTTCACTCCCTTGGAGGAGATGGTGCTGGCCATTCTTGGCAGTGGCATGACTGAGCCCTAGGATAGTGGTGGGACTGAAAGGATACAGTATACTGGTATCCTCATGCGTTATCTTCCTCCTCACATCCCACTTCCCCCAATCCCACAATATCTTCTAATTTAAAAGATGCACATGGTGTAAACATGCAGCTCTTGCTTTCCCACCCTCCCCTCCCCAAAATTCCACCCATGTGTCTTCCTTATTTCTCACATCGAAGAAATCCAGCCTACCCTGCCAGTGGTTGACCAAGAAGAGGGAGAGGAGAGTGAAGAAGAAGAAAAAGAAAAAAAAAACACAGTCCCAGCCATTAGCTCCTCGAGGTCGTCCAGCAAAGCCATCTCGGCAGTGTCCCCCACCGAAAGTCAACAGCTTTCCACCCACCATGCTGCAATCACTGGGGTAGCATTGTGTGACATCAGTAGGATAGGCAAAGGCATGCATAAGACAGTCACTAAGGGAATGCACAAGGGTGATGAGTTGATTTCTGGATGTCATATTAGATGGATAGATGTATAATGTTGGATTTGAAAGTTTGCTTTGTGGTGGCTTTTATTTCAGCATAGTGGCCAAGAGGACGCTGTGATGGTCAGCAACAGAAGGAAGGTAAGGTGTGGGACAAATATTGAAAGGGGTTTTGGGGTTGTGGTTACTGGTACCGCAGGCGGATGGTTCTATTCCAGATATCACGCCCAGAAAGGGGCTGTCTGGGTTGCATCTTTCCTTCGGATTCTTCATCTGCTGTGTCTTCCTCTTCTGCTTCTTCCTCTTCCCTCTGCGAGCAGATGCTGGAAATCTGAAATGACAGCATAAAATGCTGGAAATACTCAGCAGGTCAGGCAGCATCTTGACCTGAGAAGTGAATTCTGTTTCTCTCTCCATGAGTGTTGCCTGACCTGCTGAGCATTTCCAGCATTTTCTGTCTTCACAAAGACCTTCCTTTACCATCCGAAGCAATGCAAGCGTCCAGCAGCACTCCCTGCACACTATAAAAACTTTGATTATCTATTGCAGCAAGTCACTATGTCAATAAAAATACATATTTTTTCAGTCCACTAGCTTAAATGCAAACTTATCTGAAAGATACGTGTCCCTTTACGAAGCGGTGACAACGTCTCTGCAGGACTGCTTCACGCACGCTTTTCTGTGCGTGCTTAGGACCCAGTGCAAATGTTATGTATGTAACACCTTGTAACCAGCATTCTACCACCACCAGAGGGCGCATCTGTTGGAGTCCCAAGGGATCCTAGCATCCCTTGGGAGCACTGCATATAAACAGGCCTCCCATGCTGTGCCAGCACTCTGGAGTCAGAATAAAGAGAATAAGGTCACACTTGCTCAAGTCTACAGTATTCTGTCACATTGCTTTATTTGAGACATAACAACTAGCAATGAGGATGGGCTAACGAACCATCATGCGAAAATGCAGAGAACTGTTGGTATCCTGGAGATATTCTCAGAAGGTGACGATTGGGAAGCCTTCGTGGAGCGACATGACCAATACTTCATGGCCAACGAGCTGGAAGGGAATGAGAAAGCTACCAATCAAAGGGCGATCCTCCTCACCGTCTGCAGGGCAACAACCTATGGCTGCATGAAGAATCTTCCTTCTCCGGTGAAACCCACAACCAAATCGTATGAAGAACTGTGTATGCTGGTCCGGGAGCACCTAAATCCGAAGGAGAGCGTTCTGATGGCAAGGTATTGATTTTATACATGCCAACGGTCTGAAGGCCAGGAAGTGGTGAGCTACGTCGCCAAACTAAGGTACCTTGCAGGACATTGCGAATTCGGTGGATTAATGGAGCAAATGCTAAGAGAATTTTTTGTGCTTGGCATTGGCCATGAGGTTATCCTTCGGAAACTATTGACTGTTGAAACACCGAACCTGAGCAAAGCCATAACGATCGCCCAAGCATTTATGTCCAGCAGCGATAACACCAAACAAATTTCGCAACATGAAGAGGCATCAGCAAGTACTGTACACAAAGTAACGTCGTTTTCAGGCAGGAATGGATATGGCAGAATGTACACGCCTGCAGCTGCACGACCTCAGATGACTCAGAGTCCGCCATCCAGTGTGAATGCAAGGCAGTTAACATCTTGTTGGCGCTATGCAGGTGATCATCGAGCCCATCAATGCCGCTTCAAACACTATGTGTGCAAAGGCTGTGGAACAATGGGACACCTCCAGCGAATGTGCAGACGAGCTGCAAACCCTGCGAACCACCACGTTGCAGAGGAAGACCGATCAAACTGAACTAGAGACACGAACCGAGGAGGCAGAATTGTACGGGGTACACAACTTAACCACGAAATGTCCACTGATCATGTTAAAAGTTGAACTGAACGGAATTCCAGTATCCATGGAAATGGACACGGGTGCAAGTCATTCTATCATGAGCAAAAAGGCCTGCGAGAGGCTGTGGTGCAACAAGACACAAAGGCCCAAGCTGAGCCCTATTTATACCAAGCTGAGAACTTACACTAAAGAGCTGATCCCTGTAATTGGCAGCACAGCAGTAAAAGTCTCCTATGTTGGAGCAGTGCATGAACTACAACTATGGATTGTACCAGGAGATGGCCCCACACTGTTCGGCAGAAGCTGGCTGGGAAAAATCCGCTGTAACTGGGACGACATCCAAGTGCTTTCGTCCGTCGACGACGCCTCATGTGCTCAGGTTTTGAGCAAGATCCCATCGTTGTTTGAGCCAGGCATCGGAAATTTCTCTGGGGCGAAGATGCAGATCCACTTGGTTCCTGGTACACAACCCATCCACCACAAGGCACGTGCGGTGCCATACAAGATGCGAGCGAAAGTAGAGATCGAGCTGGACAGGCTGCAACGAGAGGGCATCATTGCGGCGGTTGAGTTCAACGAGTGGGCCAGTCCGATTATTCCGGTTCTCAAGGGCGATGGCATAGTCAGAATTTGTGGGGACGATAAAGTAACGATTAACCGTTTTTCGCTGCAGGACCAGTACCCGCTACCCAAGGCAGACGACCTATTTGCGACACTGGCAGGAGGGAAGATGTTCACCAAGTTGGACATGACCTCGGCCTACGTGACGCAGGAGCTGGCGGAATCTTCGAAAGGCTTCACCTGCATCAACGCATAAAGATGTAATAGCAGCGCAATCGGAAAGCAGTGACAGGATCGGTCCAAGTCAGCATGGATTTATGAAAGGAAAATCATGCTTGACAAATCTTTGTGAATTTTTTGAGGATGTAACTAGTAGAGTGGTCAAGGGAGAACCAGTGGATGTGGTGTATTTGGACTTTCAAAGGGCTTTTGACAAGGTCCCGCACAAGAGATTAATGTGCAAAATTAAAGCACATGATATTGGGGGTAATGTATTGGCGTGGATAGAGAACTGGTTGGCAGACAGGAAGCAAAGAGTAGGAATAAATGGGTCCTTTTCAGAATGGCAGGCAGTGACGAGTGGGGTACCGCAGGGTTCAGTGCTGGGACCCCAGCTATTTACAATATACATTAATGATTTGGACGAAGGAATTGAATGTAATATCTCCAAGTTTGCAGATGACACTAAGCTGGGTGGCAGTGTGAGCTGTGAGGAGGAAGCTAAGAGATTGCAGGGTGACTTGGACAGGTTAGGTGAGTGGGCTAATGCATGGCAGATGCAATATGATGTGGATAAATGTGAGGTTATCCACTTTGGTAGCAAAAACACAAAGGCAAAATATTATCTGAATGGTGACAGATTAGGAAAAGGGGAGGTGCAACGAGACCTGGGTGTCATGGTACATCAGTCATTGAAAGTTGGCATGCAGGTACAGCAGGCGGTGATGAAGGCAAATGGCATGTTGGCTTTCATAGCGAGAGGAATTGAGTATAGGAGCAGGGAGGTCTTACTGCAGTTGTACAGGGCCTTGGTGAGGCCACATCTTGAATATTGTGTACAGTTTTGCTCTCCTAATCTGAGGAAGGACATTCTTGCTATTGAGGGAGTGCAGCTAAGGTTCACCAGACTGATTCCCGGGATGGCAGGACTTACATATGAAAAAAGACTGGATCGACTAGGCTTATATTCACTGGAATTTAGAAGAATGAGAGGGGACCTCATCGAAACATATAACATTCTGATGGGATTGGACAGGTTAGATGTTGGAAGAATGTTCCCGATGTTGGGGAAGGCCAGAACCAGGGATCACAGTCTAAGGATAAGGGGTAAGCCATTTATGCCCGAGATGAGGAGAAACTTCTTCACTCAGTGAATTGTGAACCTGTGGAATTCTCCACCACAGAAAGTTGTTAAGGCCAGTTCGTTAGATATATTCAAAAGGGAGTTAGATGTGGCCCTGACAGCTAAAGGGATCAAGGGATATGGAGAGAAAGCAGGAATGGGGTACTGAAGTTGCATGATCAGCCATGATCATATTGAATGGTGGCGCAGGCTCGAAGGGCCGAATGGCCTACTCCTGCACCTATCTTCTATGTTTCTATGTAACACGCACAAAGGTCTGTTCATCTACAACAGATGCCCATTTGGGATTCGATCGGCTGCGGCTATTTTTCAAAGGAACATGGAGAGTCTGCTAAAGTCAGTTCCGCGACCATGTTTTTCCAGGACGACATATTGATCAGAGGTCGGAACACCATCGAACACTTGCAGAATCTGGAAGAGATGCTAAGTCGGCTAGATGGTGTGGGACTCAGGTTGAAACGCTCAAAGTGTGTTTTCCTGGCACCAGAGGTCGAGTTCTTAGGGAGAAGAATCGCGGCAGACGGCATCAGACCCACCGACGCCAAGGGGGAGGCCATCAAGAACGCGCCGAGACCACAGAACGTGACGGAGCTGCGGTCGTTCTTTGGACTCCTCAATTATTTTGGTAATTTCTTACCCGGGTTAAGCACCTTGCTAAAACCTCTACATATATTGCTACACAAGGGCAATGACTGGGTATGGGGGAAATCACAAGAGACTGCTTTTGAGAAAGCCAGAAATCTGTTATGTTCCAACAAACTGCTTGTTCTTTATGACCCATGTAAACGTTTAGTGCTAGCTTGCGATGCGTCTTCGTACGAGGTCGGGTGTATGTTACAACAAGCAAATGAATCGGGAACATTGCAACCGGTCACTTATGCGCCCAGGAGTTTGTCCAAGGCCAAGTACCGCTTTATTTCTCCGCTGATGTATTCCAAGCGTTTAGCGACTGTGGACTTTGCTTTCTCCAGCATGATTGAAAAAGAAGCTCTGGCATGCGTTTATGGGGTAAAAAAAATGCACCAGTGTCTGTTTGGGCTTAAGTTCGACTTAGAACCTGACCATAAGCCGCTCATATCGCTATTCTCAGAGAGTAAAGGCATTAATACCAATGCCACTGCTCGCATCTAAAGATGGGCGCTCATGCTGTCTGCATATAACTATGTAATTCGCCACAGGCCAAGCACAGAGAACTGCGCTGATACTCTCAGTCGGCTACCATTGCGGGATGGAAATGGCACAGCCTGCAGACTTGCTCTTGGTGATGGATGCGTTTGAAAATGAAAAGTCCCCCATTACGGCCCACCAGATCAGGACCTGGACCAGCCAGGATCCTTTACTGTCCCCTGTAAAAAAAACTGTGTCCTCCATGGGAGCTGGTCCAGCGTCCCAGCGGAGATGCATGTAGAGATCAAGCCGGTCCAGTGGCGCAAAGACGAAATGTTCATACAAGCGGACTGTCTTTTGTGGGGTAATCAAGTGCTTTTGCCTAAGAAAGGCAGGGAAATGTTCATACGCGATCTACACAGTACCCACCCAGGCATAGTAATGATGAAAGCTATAGCCAGATCCCATGTGTGGTGGCCCGGCATCAACTCAGATTTGGAGTCTTATGCACGCCAATGCAACACTTGCTCTCAACTGAGCAATGCACCCAGGGAGGCACCGCTAAGTTTGTGATCATGGCCCTCCAAACCGTGATCTAGCATCCACGTTGACTCCGCTGACCCGTTTCTAGGCAAAATGTTCTGCCTGGCCGTTGGATGCGGGCTTGAACGGGGCAGATGTGACATGCTTGATCCATTGCGGGTCGTGAATTCCTTGAATTCATCGCTGGTGAAGCATGGCCCATTTTCGCTGACAAGGACATCAGGCAGGCCATGCGTGGCAAGCATGGCTCGTAGACTTTCGATGGTGTG
The DNA here is from genome assembly GCF_044704955.1 of Pristiophorus japonicus. Taxonomy (NCBI): domain Eukaryota; kingdom Metazoa; phylum Chordata; class Chondrichthyes; family Pristiophoridae; genus Pristiophorus; species Pristiophorus japonicus. The sequence goes on along the minus strand of NC_091977.1, from coordinate 380,485,344 downwards.
CTTACAGACATTATTACACACTCAATCCATTTTGAATAAGCATCCACTACAACCAAACCATCAAGCAAAGCTTGAAACGCGTGTCGGAAGGCTCCCTGCAGACCCGCCTGTCCCGAGTCCTGCTCAGCTACCGCATCAGACCCCATTCGCTCACCGGGGTTCCCCCTGCTGAACTGCTCATGAAAAGGGCACTCAAAACAAGGTTCTCTCTCGTCCACCCTGATCTCCATGATCATGTTGAGGGCAGGCGGCATCAACAAAGCATGTACCATGATCGCGCAAATTTGTCACGCGATATTGAAGTCAATGACCCTGTATTTGTTCGCAGCTATGGAGAAGGTCCCAAATGGCTTGCTGGCACTGTGGTCGCCAAAGAAGGGAGTAGAGTGTTTGAGGTCAAACTTGCAAATGGGCTAACTTGCAGAAAGCATTTGGACCAAACCAAACTGCGATTCACAGAAAGCAACCTGAAGAGGACACAACCAACTTCGACCCTCCGATACACACACAAGTGGCAACCGACATCACGGTTGACCACGAAGCTGAACTCATCATCCCCAGCAGCCCAGCAAGGCCAGCTGCGCAGCAGCCCAGCGAAGGCCCAACCAACTCACCTGCACGTGTGGTTTGTACCGAGACGATCGACTAGGGAGCGGAAAGCCCCAGATTGTCTCACCCTGTAAATAAGTGTACTATTGACTTTGGTGGGGGGGGGGGAGTGATGTTATGTATGCAACATCATGTAACCAGCATTCTACCGCCACCAGAGAGTGCATCTGTTGGATTCTACCGCCACCAGAGGACGCGTAATGCTGGGATCCCTTGGGAGCACTGCATATAAGCAGGCCTCCCATGCTGTGCCAGCATTCTGGGGTCAGAATAAAGAGACTAAGGTCACGCTTACGCAAGTCTACAGTATTCTGTCACATTGCTTTATTTGAGCCATAACAATAATGATGAGCAAAAGCGTACAAGTTAGCAGTCGTGGCGTGAAGTCAGACGTTGCACGCCGATTGATGTCACGATTTGCTAATTTAGCTTTCATAGGCCAGAGATGTCAATGGCAACACTATGGTTCTTTCCAAAATGGCGGCCGCCATGTCCCGCACCAGAAGCGAGGCGGCAATCATTTTTTTGAAGAAAACCAACGTTGGTGGCAAGCGCTAAGGTAAGCAATTTCTAGGCCACTGTCTGCAATGCTATGTGGTAGATATTAATATTCATGTCACATTATGTTGAAGATACTAGTGTGCCAGTTGAATGAGGTATGATTTATTTACTATGATCAAATTGCAGGACGTCATTGATGGAATCACAAGAGAAAAAAAGTATAAATAATAACGTTAAAATCATTTTCTATTCACTTGTGTATCCACAAGCCATATGTTAGCCCTTCTATGTAATTTAATGTTTTAACTATATGCATAGGACTTTGGTTTTTGTGCTAGTATTGATCCACTTGAAACCAAATAAAAATGTGGGGATTCCATTGTAAAGGCACTCGGGAGGCAGGAGTTCGTCAGTCGGAGAGGCCTATAAAGGTCCAACAGTTCGAGGAGAGCGGCAGCAGTCGGGAGGCGGGAGTTCGTGAGTCGGAGAGGCCTATAAAGGCCCAACAGTTCGAGGAGAGCGGCAGCAGTCGGGAGGCAGGAGTTCGTCAGTCGGAGAGGCCTATAACGGCCCAAAGGTTCGAGGAGAGCGGCAGCAGTCGGGAGGCAGGAGTTCGTCAGTCGGAGAGGCCTATAACGGTCCAACAGTTCGAGGAGAGCGGCAGCAGTCGGGAGGCAGGAGTTCGTCAGTCGGAGAGGCCTATAACGGCCCAAAGGTTCGAGGAGAGCGGCAGCAGTCGGGAGGCAGGAGTTCGTCAGTCGGAGAGGCCTATAACGGTCCAACAGTTCGAGGAGAGCGGCAGCAGTCGGGAGGCAGGAGTTCGTCAGTCGGAGAGGCCTATAACGGTCCAACAGTTCGAGGAGAGCGGCAGCAGTCGGGAGGCAGGAGTTCGTCAGTCGGAGAGGCCTATAACGGCCCAAAGGTTCGAGGAGAGCGGCAGCAGTCGGGAGGCAGGAGTTCGTCAGTCGGAGAGGCCTATAACGGTCCAACAGTTCGAGGAGAGCGGCAGCAGTCAGGAGGCAGGAGTTCGTCAGTCGGAGAGGCCTATAACGGTCCAACAGTTCGAGGAGAGCGGCAGCAGTCGGGAGGCAGGAGTTCGTGAGTCGGAGAGGCCTATAACGGTCCAACAGTTCGAGGAGAGCGGCAGCAGTCGGGAGGCAGGAGTTCGTGAGTCGGAGAGGCCTATAACGGTCCAACAGTTCGAGGAGAGCGGCAGCAGTCGGGAGGCGGAAGTTCGTGAGTCGGAGAGGCCAGTTGGTGCAGCTGCAGCAGGGAGAGAAGGCAAAAAAGCAGAAAGAAATCGAAAGGTGACGTCACAGCCAAGGGGGTAAGTGATTGGCTGGTGATTGGTGAGTAGCTTTTCTTTTTTCTTTTCTTTATCAGTAAGTAACATTTAGCATTATTTTTGCCAAATTAAGTTTATCTAGGGGTTAAGTCATGGCAGGACAGCTCGGACACATGTTATGCTCCTCCTGTATTATGTGGGAAGTCAGGGGCGCTTCCGGTGTCCCTGACGACTACGTGTGCGGGAAGTGTATCCGCTTGCAGCTCCTGACAGACCGCATTGCGGCACTGGAGCTGCGGGTGGATGAACTCTGGAGCATCCACGTTGCTGAGAATGACGTGAATAGCACGTTTAGTGAGTTGGTCTTACCGCATGTAAAGGGTACACAGCCAGATAGTAAATGGGTGACCAACAGGAAGAGCAGTGCAAGGAAGGTAGTGCAGGGGTCCCCTGCAGTCATCCCCTTGCAAAACAGATACACGGCTTTGGGTACTGTTGAGGGGGATGACTCATCAGGGGGAGCAGCAGCAGCCAAGTTCATGGCACCATGGGTGGCTCTGCTGCACAGCAGGGCAGGAAAAAGAATGGGAGAGCTATAGTGATAGGGGATTCGATTGTAAGGGATTGATAGGCATTTCTGCGGCTGCAACCGAAACTCCAGGATGATATGTTGCCTCCCTGGTGCAAGGGTCAACGATGTCTCGGAGCGGATGCAGGACATTCTGAAAAGGGAGTGTGAACAGCCAGTTGTTGTGGTGCATATAGGTACCAACGATACAGGTAAAAAACGGGATGAGGTCTAACGAGACAAATTTAGGGAGCTAGGAGCTAAATTAAAAAGTAGGACCTCAAAAGTAGTAATCGCAGGATTGCTACCAGTGCCACATGCTAGTCAGAGTAGGAATCGCAGGATAGCTCAGATGAATACGTGGCTTGAGGAGGGTGCAAAAAGGAGAGATTCAAATTCCTGGCACATTGGAACCAGTTCTGGGGAAGGTGGGACCAGTACAAACCAGACGGTCTGCACCTGGGCAGGACCGGAACCAATGTCCTAGGGGGAGTGTTTGCTAGTGCTGTTGGGGACGAGTTAAACTAACAAGGCAGGGGGATGGGAACCTATGCAGGGAGACAGAGGAAAGTAGAATGGGGGCAGAAGCAAAAGATAGAAAGGAGAATAGTAAAAGTGTCGGGCAGAGAAACCCAAGGCAAAAAACAAAAAGGGCCACATTACAGCAAAATTCTAAAAAGCCAAGCCTGAAGGCTCTGTGCCTCAATGCGAGGAGTATTCGGAATAAGGTGGACAAATTAACTGCGCAGACAGCAGTTAACGGGTATGATGTAATTGGCATCACGGAGACATGGCTCCAGGATGACCAAGGCTGGGAACTCAACATCCAAGGGCATTCAACATTTAGGAAGGATAGGCAGAGAGGAAAAGGAGGCTGCGTGACATTGCTGGTTAAGGAGGAAATTAATGCAATCGTAAGAAAGTACATTAGCCTGGACGATGTAGAATCGGTGTGGGTGGAGCTGCGGAATACCAAAAGGCAGAAAACACTAGTGGGAGTTGTGTACAGACCACGAAACAGTAGTAGTGAGGTTGAAAACAGCATCAAACAAGAAATAAGGGATGTGTGCAATAAAGGTACAGCAGTTATCATGGGCGACTTTAATCTACACATTGATTGGGCTAACTAACCTGGTAGCAATGCGGTGGAGGAGGATTTCCTGGAGTGTATTAGGGATGGTTTTCGAGGCCAATATGTCGAGGAACCAACTAGAGAACTGGCTATCCTAGACTGGGTGATGTGTAATGAGAAGGGACTAATAGCAATCTTGTTTTGCGAGGCCCCTTGGGGAAGAGTGACCATAATATGATAGAATTCTTTATTAAGATGGAGAGTGACATAGTTAATTTGGAAACTGGGGTCCTGAACTTAAGGAAAGGTAACTTCGACAGTATGAGGCGTGAATTGGCTAGAATAGACTGGCAAAGGATACTTAAAGGGTTGACGGTGGATCAGGAATGGCAAACATTTAAAGATCACATTGATGAACTTCAGCAATTGTACATCCCTGTCTGGAGTAAAAATAAAACGGGGAAGGTGGCTCAACCGTGGCTAACAAGGAAAATTAAGGATAGTGTTAAAACCAAGGAAGAGGCATATAAATTGTCTAGAAAAAACAACAAACCTGAGAACTGGGAGAAATTTAGAATTCAACAGAGGCGGACCAAGGGTTTAATTCAAAGGGGGAAAATTGAGTATGAGAGGAAGCTTACAGGGAACATAAAAACTGACTGCAAAAGCTTCTATAAATATGTGAAGAGAAAAAGATTAGTGAAGACAAACATAGGTCCCTTGCAGTCGGATTCAGGTGAATTTATAATGGGGAACAAAGAAATGGCAGACCAATTGAACAAATACTTCGGTTCTGTCTTCACGAAGGAAGACACAAATAACCTTCCGAATGTACTAGGGGACAGTGGGTCCAGTGAGAAGGAGGAACTGAAGGACATCCTTATTAGGCGGGAAATTGTGTTAGGGAAATTGATGGGATTGAAGGCCGCTAAATCCCCGGGGCCTGATAGTCTGCATCCCAGAGTACTTAAGGAAGTGGCCCTCGAAAAAGTGGATGCATTGGTGATCATTTTCCAACAGTCTATCGACTCTGGATCAGTTCCTATGGACTGGAGGGTAGCTAATGTAACACCACTTTTTAAAAAGGGAGGGAGAGAGAAAACCGGTAATTATAGACCGGTTAGCCTGACATCAGTCGTGGGGAAAATGTTGGAATCAATCATTAAGGATAAAATAGCAGCGCATTTGGAAAGCAGTGACAGATCGGTCTAAGTCAGCATGGATTTATGAAAGGAAAATCATGCTTGACGAATCTTCTGGAATTTTTTGAGTATGTAACTAGCAGAGTGGACAACCAGTGGATGTGGTGTATTTGGACTTTCAGAAGGCTTTTGACAATGTCCCGCACAGAGATTGGTGTGCAAAATCAAAGCGCATGGTATTGGGGGTAATGTACTGATGTGAATAGAGAACTGGTTGGCAGACAGGAAGCAGAGAGTCGGGATAAACGGGTCCTTTTCAGAATGGCAGGCAGTGACTAGTGGAGTGCCGCAGGGCTTAGTGCTGGGACGCCAGCTCTTAACAATATACATTAACGATTTAGATGAAGGAATTGAGTATAATATCTCCAAGTTTGCAGAGAACACTAAACTAGGTGGCGGTGTGAGCTGTGAGGAGGACGCCAAGAGGCTTCAGGGTGATTTGGACAGGTTAGGTGAGTGGGCAAATGTATGGCAGATGCAGTATAATGTGGATAAATATGAGGTTAATCATTTTGGGGGCAAAAACACAAAGGCAGATATTATCTGAATGGCGGCAGATTAGGAAAAGGGGAGGTGCAACGAGACCTGGGTGTCATGGTTCATCAGTCATTGAAAGTTGGGCATGCAGGTACAGCAGGCGGTGAAGGCGGCAAATGGTAGGTTGGCCTTCATAGCTAGGGGATTTGAGTATAGGAGCAGGGAGGTCTTACTGCAGTTGTACAGGGCCTTAGTGAGGCCTCACCTGGAATATTGTGTTCAGTTTTGGTCTCCTAATCTGAGGAAGGACGTTCTTGCTATTGAGGGAGTGCAGCGAAGGTTCACCAGACTGATTCCAGGGGTGGCTGGACTGTCATATGAGGAGAGACTGGATCAACTGCGCCTTTATTCACTGGAGTTTAGAAGGATGAGAGGGAATCTCATAGAAACGTATAAGATTCTGACGGGACTGGACAGGTTAGATGCGGGAAGAATGTTCCCGATGTTGGGAAAATCCAGAAACAGGGGACATAATCTTAGGATAAGAGGTAGGCCATTTAGGACTGAGATAAGGAGAAACTTCTTCACTCAGAGAGTTGTTAACCTGTGGAATTCCCTGCCGCAGAGAGTTGTTGATGCCAGTTCATTGGATATTGTCAAGAGGGAGTTAGATATGGCCCTTACGGCTAAGGGGATCAAGGGGTATGGAGAGAAAGCAGGAAAGCGGTACTGAGGGAATGATCAGCCATGATCTTATTGAATGGCGGTGCAGGCTCGAAGTGCCGAATGGCCTACTCCTGCACCTATTTTCTATGTTTTTCTATGTTTTCAAGGCTTGCGTTGAAGTGCTGATACTTGATTTCACTAGTTCTATCTGCAGCTACATTATGTAGCTAACATTGCATTGACACTGCAGCTAATGACCTGATACCTACTATCTGCCTTGCTGTGATGTGCCAGACTCTTATTATAGTATGCCATGCCCGAAGGCTGACTGGCACTGAGTTGCAGTTACCGTGGAGCTCTACTTAAGCATGCTTTGATGCATGTGCAAAACTCCACTCCTCTGGGTACTCAGTTTTAATGTCATCATAGGGCAGGTGCAAGTCCATTCTCCTCACATTAAATACATACTATTCAAAGTTTTTAAAGTTCCCTGGAGATCCAGCGGGCAGCCTGGGCTCAGTTGTAATGCCGCTTCACGCTATGCATTCCCCTCATTAATTTTAGTGAAAATGTAGTATAATGTTAGGAGAAAGTACCAGTGGACAATTCATTCACCTTTAGTGCAGATCTGAATATTCATATTACTTTAAAAAAGAGTTGAAAAGACTAGCAAGAAGTAATAAAACATTTGATAAAGGTCACTAAAGATAAACCCACGCTGCATTTTGCTGTTGCATTCAAACCAAAAGGTGAAAATTTTATTCTGGGGTCAGACCTGGCATCAGTGAGCTTAACAAACGGGAAGATTTTGAAGTGTCACCACAGGAGTGATGGAAATAATAATACAGAGCAATTTTCTGATTGAGTGGAGGGAATAGGAGGTAGACAATTTGCAGAAGGTATTCTCTAAGGGAACTGAAACTGGCCAGTACTGCATTCTTGAAATGAAACCTTAAGGCCTCCATAGCATCAGAAGGAGCATTCATGAGAGAAGTCCCTACTGTGTCTATGGTCTGTGTAACTGAGGTCACCTTTGCTGTTGTCAAATGCGCAATGACAGACTGCAGTGCATACATAAAAAAACAATGTTCCTGACATAATTTATGTGAGAGATAGGACTACTTATCTTTGTTTTGGACTCTCCACACTACCCTTCAATGTAGTGTGAAATGAGGCAAGTGACTTGCAATACAGTTCTGCTGCTGCAACAACCTCCGTCTGAAAGCAGGCACACTGGCCCCTCATGAACCTCTGGCCCCTCATGAACCCCTTGCTCACTACTGACTGGTGCCTCATTCTATGCTTCCTCCAACTCCTCACTATTTACTTCTTCTGCAGTGCTAGTATCTCTGCTGCTGCTGCTTCAAGTAAGGGTAGTGATAGTTGATGCTCTATTATGTGCTTGTACACAATCAGTGTGTATAGGTATGTTTGCGCAACATATCTTGGAAATCCTAGAATATATAATGAGTATAGTATATACCCTGTATGATTAGTTCTTTGTACCCTTCCACTCTCTATAGTGCAAAGCCTTTTAAATTCTCCATCCTGAATAAATGCTTCCTTATTTGGAGCAAACTGTTTAAGATAGAAATAAAATCCAGAAAAATGACTATTTGGTCTAATGTTACATCAAGCCCTCTCGATTCAGAATCCATATATTCATACAGAAAGTTCTGGAATCAGTCAGCATCTGTAAAGAGATTATGGAATTATCTCATTACTTGACTGCTGCAAATGTGCTATAAAAACTCCCTTCTCACAACTGTTTACTTTCCAAGCTCAGAAGCTGTTGCTTACTGCATTTGGAAGACAGATTGAGCATTATGCAGGTTGCAAGCATTTGCAGTAAACTCTCTATCCAGTGTCAGTTCATTGGAACAACCTCTATCTCCATTCTGTCATCTTAAGTTCACCTCCCATCTATTACATCAGCATCAGTGTCCTTGAAACTATTTCACCTTGATCCTCAGAATCCCACCACGATCAGCCCCAACACCAGCAGTACCAGGCACACCAGCAGCACCAACAACAACACCAACATTCTTCACAATCAAATGATGCCCTGTGTCATGTGCAGCATCAGCACCCGACCATATTGTTGCCCAGGATGCCAGGGATAGCCTCACCAGGGCCAGATTTACTTTACTTGACGCTGTACACCCTGGCTGCCACATGATGCATTAGGTTGGCACTACCCCACACCAACACCATAAAGCATCCCTACAATACCCAATCCATTCCTTTCACACTCATCAACATTGCAGGGTACCATTATGTCTCACCATTCACTGCAACTCACTAAGGTGCACATGGATCTGTCCAAGAACACAATGTGTTGAAAATAAAGGTTTCAATGTTTGACACCGCATGAAGAGAAACTTTACGTGAACATAAGCTAAAACACCCAAGTGCCTACCCTTGTGTATTGTTAGTTTGTATGATTACACTAGGATGAGGGTGAGTGTGAGGGGTGGCAAATGAGATGGGGAAGTTGTAATGTAGATAGAGAGGGATGGATGAAGGTGCAAAGCAAGTTGATGTGAGTAAGGATGTGCAGGAGTAGGGTAAGTAAGGCAGAGTAATGGGGATGTGATGAGTGGCATAGCAGGATGAGATTGAGTGTGGCTTTGTAGTAATATTTTGTGATCTATTAAGATCATTGAAAGCTTTGCACCACTGCAGCCTGGCTCTCCTGACTACATCCCTGCCTGTGTCCTCCTGTGCAATGTGCAACCAGGCTGTTTTGTTCTCCTGGGGAGGTCTCTTTTGCCCATGGGAAGGGAAGAGAACCTCCTTGCATACTGTGCCTCCCTCCATAAACATATGGAGGGAGTCATGGGAGAGCTTGGGTGCAGCCATGCATCTCTGGGCAGTGCTTGTCAGTGCTTGCAGCACCTCAACGCTGTGGAACACTGACAGCACAAATGTCAAAATAAATTTGGACATGGTCCCTTTAAAGAAACCGGTTGATGAAGCGTCATCAAATCACGCTTTCAGACCCGCTTCCTTCAATTGGCCGGCAAATGTGTTGGGCGGGCTTAACAAGCGCCATACACAGCGGGCTGGAGCCAGCATCGGGGTCGGGGCCTGTCACTGACGTCATCCGCCACAGACCTGCCGAGGTAGGGAAAATCACGGCCTCAGTAATTATCTCCTCAAAGTCCTTTCTACAGTACATTCTGTTTCCCATTGTGGCACGTATAATGTAATTTGCCTAACCCTGCTATTTTCTCTTACACTACTGTAGTATGTGCTCTGCTACTATTTTGTAGCAATATTTATGCTTTACTTTTGTACTTCTCTTTTAAATGTGTAGCTTCTTATTAACCAGCAACCATTTTCTCTCAGTTGTTGATAACAACATTTACTCTTTTCTGCTTGTATATTTGGATATTTGGAAGCAGTTCTCTTCCACCAAAAGCATTCTATGTTTTTCATTAAAAGAGGAACGTGAAGGTGATCACAAGATAATTAAGGACGATGAAGGCCATTTGGTCCATCTTAGTTCACCCATCCAGAGAGAGCCTAAGTTCCTCCATTGCGGCGACCAATTAAATGATTCGAAGGTCTTTGCCTCCACTATTCTATCCAGGATTCCATTCTGTGTGCTAAACACTTTGTGTGAAGAATACTTCCTGATACCAGTTCTAAATGTGCCTTTTACAAGTATCGCTTTGTCCTACTCTCACAATTTAGGTTAAAATAACTTTCCAGATTTACTTTCTCCATACCTAGTACTGTCTTATATACCTCTGCAATACTTTCTTTCAAATAACTCTATGGCTAAAAAGCTCGAGTTTCTTCAGTTTTGCCTTATAACTCTGACCTCAAATACTGTGGCTCAGCCTTGTGGGTATTTTCTGGACACTTCCTCTAGTGCTTGAATACTTGACTTGTGTCTCAGTATCCTGAACTGGATACAATGCTAAGGTGTGGTCTGACTGGGGCACTATGCAGCTTAAGTATGATTTTCTCTGATTTGTATTCTACTGTTCTGGTTATATAGTTCAATATTCTATTTGTTTTGTTTGTTGTTGCTCTGCATTGGCATACAAATTGGCCAGAAATAGCAGCGAACCTGGGGACTGGGAGAAATTTAGAACTCAGCAGAGGAGGACAAAGGGTTTGATTAGGGCAGGGAAAATGGAGTATGGGGAAGAAGCTTGCAGGGAACATTAAGACGGATTGCAAAAGTTTCTATAGATATGTAAAGAGAAAAAGGTTAGTAAAGACAAACGTAGGTCCCCTGCAGTCAGAATCAGGGGAAGTCATAACGGGGAACAAAGAAATGGCGGACCAATTGAACAAGTACTTTGGTTCGGTATTCACGAAGGAGGACACGAACAACCTTCCGGTTATAAAAGGGGTCGGGGGGTCTAGTAAGGAGGAGGAACTGAGGGAAATCCTTATTAGCCGGGAAATTGTGTTGGGGAAATTGATGGGATTGAAGGCTGATAAATCCCCAGGACCTGATGGACTGCATCCCAGAGTACTTAAGGAAGTGGCCTTGGAAATAGTGGATGCGTTGACAGTTATTTTCCAACATTCCATTGACTCTGGATCAGTTCCTATGGAGCGGAGGGTAGCCAATGTAACCCCACTTTTTAAAAAAGGAGGGAGAGAGAAAACAGGGAATTATAGACCGGTCAGCCTGACATCGGTAGTGGGTAAAATGATGGAATCAATTATTAAGGATGTCATAGCAGTGCATTTGGAAAGAGGTGACATGATAGGTCCAAGTCAGCATGGATTTGTGAAAGGGAAATCATGCTTGACAAATCTTCTGGAATTTTTTGAGGATGTTTCCAGTAGAGTGGATAAGGGAGAACCAGTTGATGTGGTATATTTGGACTTTCAGAAGGCGTTCGACAAGGTCCCACACAAGAGATTGATGTGCAAAGTTAGAGCACATGGGATTGGGGGTAGTGTACTGACATGGATTGAGAACTGGTTGTCAGACAGGAAGCAAAGAGTAGGAATAAACGGGTCCTTTTCAGAATGGCAGGCAGTGACTAGTGGGGTACCGCAAGGTTCTGTGCTGGGGCCCCAGCTGTTTACACTGTACATTAATGATTTAGATGAGGGGATTAAATGTAGTATCTCCAAATTTGCGGATGACACTAAGTTGGGTGGCAGTGTGAGCTGCGAGGAGGATGCTGTGAGGCTGCAGAGCGACTTGGATAGGTTAGGTGAGTGGGCAAATGCATGGCAGATGAAGTATAATGTGGATAAATGTGAGGTTATCCACTTTGGTGGTAAAAACAGAGAGACAGACTATTATCTGAATGGTGACAGATTAGGAAAAGGGGAGGTGCAAAGAGACCTGGGTGTCATGGTACATCAGTCATTGAAGGTTGGCATGCAGGTGCAGCAGGCGGTTAAGAAAGCAAATGGCATGTTGGCCTTCATAGCAAGGGGATTTGAGTACAGGGGCAGGGAGGTGTTGCTACAGTTGTACAGGGCATTGTTGAGGCCACACCTGGAGTATTGTGTACAGTTTTGGTCTCCTAACCTGAGGAAGGACATTCTTGCTATTGAGGGAGTGCAGCGAAGGTTCACCAGACTGATTCCCGGGATGGCGGGACTGACCTATCAAGAAAGACTGGATCAACTGGGCTTGTATTCACTGGAGTTCAGAAGAATGAGAGGGGACCTCATAGAAACGTTTAAAATTCTGACGGGGTTAGACAGGTTAGATGCAGGAAGAATGTTCCCAATGTTGGGGAAGTCCAGAACCAGAGGTCACAGTCTAAGGATAAGGGGTAAGCCATTTAGGACCGAGATGCGGAGGAACTTCTTCACCCAGAGAGTGGTGAACCTGTGGAATTCTCTACCACAGAAAGTTGTTGAGGCCAATTCACTAAATATATTCAAAAAGGAGTTAGATGAGGTCCTTACTACTAGGGGGATCAAGGGGTATGGCGAGAAAGCAGGAATGGGGTACTGAAGTTGCATGTTCAGCCATGAACTCATTGAATGGCGGTGCAGGCTAGAAGGGCCAAATGGCCTACTCCTGCACCTATTTTCTATGTTTCTATGTTTCTATTGGTTGTACATGTTGGGGTGTGGTGCACGTAATGCCTGTTTTTTGGGTGTAAAGCAGGTACAAATCATATCATTTTAGCCCTTGCCCAAACTGCACAGGCAATGGTCCCACTGCTGCATTCGTGGAGCCCATTCTTTAAGCATTTGTTGAAGCACCCCTTCACAAAATTAGTCACCGATGAGGCGGACAGGTGCAGGCTGCACCATTTAGGATTCTTCAGGGGCCCCCGTGGCAGCCAGGTTTATATTTCAGTTTCTTTTAAACTTTCTCTGGAGCCAGGAGGAGAAGGAGTGCATCCCTCAACTCCATAGTCCTAGCAATTGACCCCTCCCATTGTTTGCTCCAATACCCCCACTGGAAATTACAAGGGCTGCTGCCTGCAAGGCAAGCCGCTCAAAATTTAATCCAAGAGAAGGGTGAGCTGCCTGTGGTCTAGGCAGAGGAAAAGCCATTCAGAGTTCCGTTATAATATTTGGCGAGTGAACCTGTTGCAAAGTGCACATTTCCGATGATATGATTGGAATTCAATGTGATGCCCCCATGGTCAAATAGCCAGTCATCATTCACTGCATAGACTTGCCCTTGGACAAAGAATTGGAGTATTGCCTGGTCCATAGTAAAATTTAGAAAATATATTAAAGGAATAAAATCCAAGGAATGTGCCTTTGGTAATGTAACTGCTTTGTTACCTGCACTTGACTCTAAAGAACTGACATCACTTGATCACTTTTTACTAACCCGCTTATTAGATTATTTGGCTTACATACACAAGCTCCAATTTTGAATCAGACTGCCATGAAATAGCATTTTACTTTGTAACTACAAAGTGTAGCGCTACATAACTCATGTTCTGACCAAACCTCCATGTTGCAATAAAAAATATGAAATGGGGAAAGGGGGTGGGTTCAAATGCCTCCGCTCATTTCCAATCGGTTCCACTGTGTTTGTTAGTAAATTAGTCATTTAACAAGGGATTAGAGTTAATGATGATTAAACAATTTGTGCTGTCTCATAAGTAGTTTTCTAAAATGTGTCTAATTTGGCATGATATGCAGAATTCTCATTATCACAGCAGCAGCTATTGGTATTAGAGAGATGATACCAAGGCTTCAAGAATTCAAATGGCTTTATCTCCATTTCTGTTTTCATGGATCCGCACACATCCTGTCCAACTTTGCAGAGCCCTTGCTGCTTTTTGAATCAATAATTACTAAACTGATTACTCCTGTGAATTAAAAGTTGTTCCACAAACCATCTTAAACACTGAACACAGGGGATCTTACCAGTGATCACAGGAAATGTAAAAGGGCCATAACTCACAAGCACCGCATATACAAGTTAGTTCTGAAAACCTTTGTCCTGAGCGAGAGCACTGACAATTCACTGTCACTGCTGGGACCTTCTATTTTATTGTGCAAAATGTTTCTGTGGTTTTAATTATTTTAATAGGTACATGGGATCATGGCATGGTGTTTAAATTCATTCTGGAACCGTGTGTGCAGCTGGCGACCTTTAAGTGATAGTTCACTCAAGTGGATTATTGTTTCATTCTTCATTTGAGTGAATTATCACTTGTTCAGGCAGTGAAAATAACATTCAATTGCACAGAGTTGAACTAATTAATTTAATTAATTAGTGGAGGATTCAGAGCTCTTGGTTGCAAAACACTTACAAAAATAATCTTCTCCATCAAAAAAAGATTTAACTCCAAGAAAAAATGGCATCATTTTGAGATTAACCATGTAGAGTTCTTGTTTATTCAAAGGGGAACTTCACAAAGAATGTTTTGTGAATGGAGACCCAGGTGCTTGTTGATTTGCTAAAGATGTGACCGACTGTATAGTACACAACTGAATATTGTTTCAACCAGCAGAAGTAAAGAAGAATGCCCTGTAGCATTATAAAAGCAAAATACTGCAGATGCTGGAATCTGAAATAATCCTGTAGCATTATTAGCCATATTTTTTTTCTAAAACTAAATAGCTGGTCTAAACAACATTCATGTCATATAGTTTAGCATTCCTAGAAAAAAATCCAGTTGTTTTTTCAAAAATCAGTTCTCTTGTCAAATTCCTACAGCCATTTTGAAATTATCAAAGATGATGGTAAAAATATAAGTGCATTTTCAGTTGCAGAAGTAAGACTGAATAATTTGAAAGGGGTGCTTCTTTTTCAAAAACCCATACCTTTGAAACTCTCCCAAGAACACCTTATTGTAGAAATTGTGTTTGTCCATAGAGCCCTGAAGCTCAAACATTGAGGTATAAAAATTTGTGGCCGCCATGAGAGTTGCCGGCATCACCACAGCCTCGGGTTAGCGGTTGCTGAAAATGGACGAAGCGCTACAGGAGAAAAATTAGTGCCAGGGTTAAAGGTTTTCAACCCAGCACTAGCTTATCGTGTAATGCCCTCCTGGCATTAGTGCAGGCATGGGAGTCGAAGTCCCCATCCAGAAGCAGCATTCAATATTCCAACAGCCCCTGGAAGCGATACAATGGAGTTCGCTAGGCATTCTGGGGAATTAAAAGGGCAATGCATTAAAAGCCTTCCGAACTAATAAAAATAAAAATGAAGTGATAAAATACAGTTTTCAGCCCTTCCAGCTTGAAAAAAAATTAACATTAAAAATAAGTCCTAAATGGGAGTGTGCAGCTCTTAAAGCTGAATTACCTTCTGAACCTCAAAAAATGGGAAAAGTGCTTCAGCACTGACACAAATGTTTCAGCAAGCCAAAGAAGGGACATCCAGCACTCCAACTTTGTGCAGGTGTTCAACACTGCAAAAGGGATCATCTACTCACAGGGGCCAGGAGGCCCTCCAGAGAGAATGATGTGGGACCACATCACCGAGGGTGTCAATGTCAGCAATGTTGCCCCCACCTCCTGGCACCAGTGCCCAAATGCCCAAAGAAGCTTCATACCTCAAACCAATGGTGAAGGTCAGTGAAGGCATCTTCAAAAGCCGTTTCCTACCAGCTGCACCACTAGCCTCATTCACTGCTCAATGCACGACTCCCCCACCCCAATCACTCACCTATCAACAATCTGTACCAATCACGAGGCTCACCCCTTAGAGAAGACAGTGCAGGCCATTCTTGGCAGGGGCATGGCTAAACC
This sequence comes from Pristiophorus japonicus, assembly GCF_044704955.1. Lineage (NCBI taxonomy): Eukaryota > Metazoa > Chordata > Chondrichthyes > Pristiophoridae > Pristiophorus > Pristiophorus japonicus. The sequence continues at coordinate 380,469,799 of NC_091977.1, read as the reverse complement.
CTTGGCCAGCGGTGGGGCAAAAAATATATAAGATGCTGGTATCCTCATCCATTATTCTCCTTCTCGCATGCACCTCTTGGTTTCCTGCCCTCCACTCTTCTGCCTTCCTCATTTCACACACCCAAGAAATGCAGCATACACTGCCAGTGGTTGACCAAGAAGAGGGAGAGGAGAGTGAAGAAAAAGAAGAAACACCATCACTCGATTTAATACACCAAGACACCACCTCCTCTAGGTCGATGAGGAAGGCCATTTGCAGTGCCCCCTGCTGAAAGTCATCAGCCTTCCACCAGCAATGCTTCAGCTACTGGGTGATATAGTAGGATAGGCAAAGGCACATACAAGACAAGACAGTCACTAAGGGAATGCATAAGGGTGATGAGTTGATTTCTTGATGTCATATTGGATAGATAGATGTATGAAGTTGGATTCGAAAGTTTGCTTTGTGGCAGCTTTTATTTTAGCATTGTGGCCAAGAGGACACTATGATAGTCAATCTATCCCAGTTAAGTCAATGGGCTAATGTGAGCAGTGAGGAGGATGCTATGAGGCTGCAGAGTGACTTGGATAGGTTCGGTGAGTGGGCAAATGCATGGCAGATGAAGTATAATGTGGATAAATGTGAGGTTATCCACTTTGGTGGTAAAAACAGAGAGACAGACTATTATCTGAATGGTGACAGATTAGGAAAAGGGAAGGTGCAACGAGACCTGGGTGTCATGGTACATCAGTCATTGAAGGTTGGCATGCAGGTACAGCAGGCGGTTAAGAAAGCAAATGGCATGTTGGCCTTCATAGTGAGAGGATTTGAGTACAGGGGCAGGGAGGTGTTGCTACAGTTGCACAGGGCCTTGGTGAGGCCACACCTGGAGTATTGTGTACTGTTTTGGTTTCCTAACTTGAGGAAGGAGATTCTTGCTATTGAGGGAGTGCAGCGAAGGTTCACCAGACTGATTCCTGGGATGGCGGGACTGACATATCAAGAAAGACTGGATCAACTGGGCTTGTATTCACTGGAGTTGAGAAGGATGAGAGGGGATCTCATAGAAACGTTTAAAATTCTGACGGGTTTAGACAGGTTAGATGCAGGAAGAATGTTCCCAATGTTGGGGAAGTCCAGAACCAGGGGTTACAGTCTAAGGATAAGGGGTAAGCCATTTAGGACCGAGATGAGGAGAAACTTCTTCACCCAGAGAGTGGTGAACCTGTGGAATTCTCTCCCTCAGAAAGTTGTTGAGGCCAATTCACTAGATATATTCAAAAAGGAGTTAGATGCAGTCCTTACTACTAGGGGGATCAAGTGGTATGGCGAGAAAGCAGGAATGGGGTACTGAAGTTGCATGTTCAGCCATGAACTCATTGAATGGCGGTGCAGGCTCGAAGGGCCAAATGGCCTACTCCTGCACCTATTTTCTATGTTTCTGTAGTCAGTAACAGAGGGAAGGTAAGGTGTGGGGCAAATGTTAAAAGGGGAATTGGGGTAATGGTCACTGGTACCACAGATGGATGATTCCATCCCAGATATCCCAGCCAGAAAGGGGCTGTCTGGCTTCCTCCTCTTTGACTTCCTCATCTTGGCTTCCTCCTCTTCTGTTTCCTCCTCTTTGGCTTCCTCCTCTTCTGTTTCTTCCTCATATTGGCTTCCTCCTCTTCTGTTTCCTCTGCAAGCGGATGCTGTAAATCTGAAATGACAGCATAAACTACTGGAAATAATCAGCAGGTCAGGCAGCATCTTGACCTGAGACATGAAGTCTGCTTCTCTCTCCACAGATGTTTCCTGACCTGCTGAGTATTTACAGCATTTTCTGTCTTCGCGGAGTCCTTCCTTTACCATCCGAGGCATTGCAAGCATCCAGCTGCATTCCCTACACACTTAAGAAACGTGTAACGTACTGCAGCAAGCCACTACCTCAATAAAAAGCAAAAATAAACCAGTCCAAAAGCTTAAGTGCAAACTTACCTGAAAAGGTGTATCTGCTTAAAATATGAGTCTGCTTGTAAGCTGGGTTTACGTGGCGTATTTCGGACCCAGAGCTGAACTCAGCTCCAAGGTCCAAGTTCGCAGTGGTGACGTTAACTCGATGTTTCACACCGACTGACATAACCACTCCCTCATTTTAATTTGCAGGGCGATGCATCTTACCAGCAGCGCTGCCGGGCCTTAGAAGATGGCAGACGTCACAGGACCTGCCACCAGCTGGCGAAAAAGTGGCAGCTGCCCACTTTATGCAACTTTTTGCCAGTAACGGTTGACGTTAAGCCCATGCATTTTTAGCCCTGAGAGTCTGAATCTTCAACTAGAAGGTGATGGGTTTGAATCTCAGGTTAGCCTGCTAAAACAGCCTGCTGTCGCTGCTGGACTGAGGTCCATTTCCTTGCAGCTGAACTGTTGGTTGCAACACCAGTCCATCTCGAGGAAGCCAGTGCTGTCAAGCTCAACTCACTGAAAATTCCATTCAGCTGATTAATTGATCAGAGGGGTCTCTGTGTACCAAAATGACCCTGGGCTAGAAAAGATAAGAACATAAAAACGTAAGAAATAGAAGCAGGAGTAAGCCATATGGCCCCTCGAGCCAGCTCTGCCATTCAATAAGATCATGGCTGATCATCGACCTCAACTCCACTTTCCTGCCCGATCTCCATATCCCTTGATTCCCCTAGACTCCAAAAATCTATCTATCTCAGCCTTGAATATATTCAGAGACTCAGCATCCACAGTCCTCTGGGGCAGAGAATTTCAAAGATTCACAACCCTCTGAGTGAAGAAATTCCTCCTTATCTCTGTCTTAAATGACCGACCCCTTATCCTGAAACTGTGCCTCCTAGGTCTAGACACTCCAGTCAGGGGAAACAACCTCTCAGCATCAAACTTGTTCATCCCCTTCAGAACCTTGTATGTTTAAGTGAGATCACATCTCATTCTTCTAAACTCCAGAAAGTAAAGGCCCATTTGACACAATCGCTTATCAAAAGACAGCCCACTCATACCTTTGTTGTACCGCCTCCAAGACAAGTATATGCTTTCTTAGATAAGGAGACCAAAACTTCAGGTGTGGTCTCACCAAGACCTTGTACAAATGTAGCAAGACTTCCTTACTCTTATCAATCCCCTTACAATAAAGGACAACATGCCATTTGCCCTCCTTATTGCTTGCTGCACCTGCATGCTAGCTTTCGGTATTTCTTGCACAAAGACACCCAAATCTCTCTGAACACCAACATTTAAAAGTTTCTCACCATTTAAAAAATATTCTGATTTTCTATTCTTCCTACCAATGTGAATAACCTCACATTTCACGACCTTATATTCCATCTGCCACCTAACTGCCCACTCACTTAGTCTGCCTATATACTTTTGCTTTGTGTTCCCCTCACAGCTTACTGTCCCACCTAGCTTTGTATTGTTAACAAACCCGAATATATTACATTCGGTCCCTTCATCTAGGTCATTAATAGAGATTGAAAATAGCTGAGGCCCCAGCACTGATCCTTTGTGGCACCCCACTAGTTACAGCCTGCCAACCTGAAAACGACCCGTTTATCCCTACTCTCTGTTTTCTGTCCGTTAACCAATCCTCTATTCATGCCTCCAATCCCATGATCCCTTATCTTGTGCAATAACCTTTTATGTGGCAGCCTTATCGAATGACTTTTGGAAATCCAAATATACTACATCCACTTGTTCCTCTTTATGGACGTGCTTAATTGTACTGCAAAAATGGCCACCATGCTCCACCCTTTGTTTCTGATTGGTCCCCTTGGAGAATAAGCCACACCCTGAAGTTTCACAGGCACCGTCCATCCCAAGGTCCCACTAACTTTGCAAATTGTAACTTGATCCACTTTGACTTCCTGAAGTGACAGAGGACAGAGCTCTGCAGAAGACAGCAAGGGCCAGCCAAAGTACCTTACCCCAGTCCAAGTACATCCTCCCCCAGCCAAAGTGCCTTACCTCAGTGCAAGTGCATCATCCCTGCCCCCCCGCCCAACCACACCATAGATGGGCAGGCATTTTGTACGGATTGTTAACAGGTTTATTGGGTATGAAGTGAATAGTGACAGTGTCGTGACTTCTGGATATAATCCACTCCAACGATGTCCCTTGCAGGGGGTTGGAAGAATGTGATCCGCCTTCCCTCCACTCGTATCTCTTCCCCCAATGCACCCCCGCCACCCTTGCCTCTCTCTCCCATCTCTCTCTCCCCCACAGTCTATTTCTCCCCCCCCCACCCCCCGCAGTCTCTTCACCCCCAACCTCTCTCTGTCACCCAACCTCTCTCTTTCCCCCAGCCCCTCTCTCTCCCCTCTCAGCCTCTTCCCCCCCCTCCTCCGCCAGTCTCTCATTCTTTCCCATCCATCTCTCAGTTTCCCCCCCTGCCCCAGCATCTCTATTCCCCCCCGCTCCAGCCTCTCCCCCGCCCCCATTCTCTCATTCTTCCCCCTCCCCCCTCCATTTCTCAGTTCCCCCCCCCCAGCTTCTCTGTTCCCCCCCTCCAGCCTCTCCCCCCCACCCCCAGCCTCTCTCTTCCCCCCCCTCCCAGCCTCTCCCTCCTCTCTCTCTCTCCCCCCCCGCCAGCCTCTCTCTCCCCCCCCCAGCCTCTCTTTCCCCCCCCCTCAGCCTCTCTCTCCTCTCTCTCTGCCCCCCCAGCCTCTCTCTCCCCTCCTCAACCTCTCTCTCTCCCCCCCCCAGCCTTTCTCTCTCCCTCCAGCCTCTCTCCCCCCACCGCCCCAAGCCTCTCTCCCCCTCCCCCAGCCTCTCTCCCTCCCCCAAGTCTCTCTCCCTCCCCCCTGCCCCTCTCTCCCCCAGCCTCTCTCTCCCCCCAGCCTCTCTCTCCCCCCCAGCCTCTCTCTCTCCCCTCCCTAGCCCTCTCTCTCCCCGCAGCCTCTCTCTCTCTCTTTCCCTCCCCCCCCCCAGCCTCTCGCTTGCTTTCTCTCTCCCCTAAGCCTCTCTCTCTCTCTCTCTCTCTCTCTCTCTCTCTCTCTCTCTCCCCCCCCCCCAGCCTCTCTCTCTCTCCCCCAGCCTCTCTCTCTCTCTCTCTCTCTCGCCTCTCTTTCCCCCCAGCCTCTCTCTCTCTCCCCACCCCACCCCCCCAGTCTCTCTCTCCCTCCCCCCACCTCTCTCTCTCCCCGCCCCCGCCCCCCCGGAGCCTCTCAATCCCCACCCCTCCTCCCAGCCTCTCTCTCTCTTCCCCCCAGCCTCTCTCTCTCTGCCCCCCAGCCTCTCTCTCTCTCCCCCCCCCCCCCAGTTTCTCTCCCCCTCAGCCTCTCTCACTCGCTCTCTCCCCCGCCCCCCCCCAGCCTCTCTCTCGAGCCCCAGGACCACCACTCTCAGCCCCACGCCAGCCGCTCTCGGGCCAAGGCCGGCTGGGGGAGAGAGTCGGCACCGGCCGGGAAGAGAGAGTGGAGCCTGAGGTCCTACTTCTCGGCACAAAGAAACATAGAAAATAGGTGCAGGAGTAGGCCATTCAGCCCTTCGAGCCTGCACCACCATTCAATAAGATCATGGCTGATCATTCCCTCAGTACCCCTTTCCTGCTTTCTCTCCATACCCCTTGATCCCCTTAGCCGTAAGGGCCATATCTAACTCAAGGCACCACATGCATGGAATGATTCGGGCCGGGAGCTTAACAGGGGTGGGGCTTGTCACCTGTCGTCAAAAAGTGCAGTACAGGCAGGGAGGGGCCGGGGTTTGACAGATGCCTGTCTGTCAAAAAAAGTGCAGTACAAATAGTTACATAGCCCCTTTATCTATCCTGCTAGTTACATCCTCAAAAAACTCATAAATTTGTCAAACACGATTTCCCATTCATAAAACAATGTTGACTCTGCCTAATCATGATATGATTATCTAAGTGCCCTGATACCACTTTCTTAACAATGGATTCCAACATTTTCCTGACTCCCTGTTTTCTCTCTCCCTCCTTTCGTAAATAGCAGTGTTACATTTGCTACCTTCCAATCCGCTAGGACCATTCTAGAATCTAGGGAATTTTGAAAGATGACAACTAATGCATCCACTGTTTCTGCAGCCACCTCTTTTAGAACCCTAGGATGTAGGCCCTCAGGTCCAGGGGATTTGTCATCTTTTAGTCCCATTAGTTTCTCGAGCAGTTTTTCTCTACTTATATTAATTTCATTAAGTTCCTCACCCTCATTAGACCCTTGGTTCCCCATCATTTTAGGTATGCTTTTTGCATCTTCTACTGTGAAGACAGATACAAAATATTTGTTTAACATTTCTGTCTTTTCCTATTTCCCATAATAATTTTATCTACCTCAGCCTCTAAGGGACCAATGTTTACTTTTGCTACTCTCTTTCTTTTTGCATACTTGTAGAAACTCTTACAATCTGTTTTTATATTTCTTGGTATTTTTGGGTATTTTTTCCCTTTTGATCAATGTTTTGGTCATCCTTTGCTGGTTTCTGAAACTCTCCCAATCCTCCGACTATCTACTATTCTTCGCAACATTATAAGCTTCTTCTTTCAATCCAATGCTATCCTTAACTTCTTTAGTTAGCCACGGATGGATCACTTTTCCTGTGTAATTTTTGTTGAGAATTATGCTCATCTGCTACTTATCTACTGCCATACCTTTTAACCTATTTTTCCAATGTAACTTAGCCAACTCGCCCTTCATACATATGTAATTGGCTTTACTTAAGTTTAAGACTCTAATTTCGGACTTAGGCAAGTCACTCTCAATAGTCATGTGAAATTCTATCATATCATAATCACCCTGCCCCAGAGGATCCATTACTATGAGATTGCTAATTAACCCTGTCTCATTATACAATACGAGATCTAAAATAGCCTGTTCCTTGGTTGGTTCCATGAAGTATTGTTCTAGCAAACTGTCCCGAATGCATTCCATGAGCTCGTCCTCCAGGCTACCTTTGCCAATTTGATTTGTCCAGTCTGTTCGAAGATTAAAATCCCCCACGATTATTGCATTATCTTTGTTACAAGCTCCTACTATTTCTTGATTAATATTCTGTCCAATGGTATAGCTACTGTTTCGGGGCCTATATACTACTCCCAACAGTATTTTCTTCCCCATGTTATCCCTTATCTCCACCCATACTGATTCTACTTCCTGACCTTCCGAGCCAAGATCCTTTCTCTCTACTGTCCTTATGTCATCCTTTATTATCAGGGCTACCCACCCCCCCAACCCCCCACCTCCTTTACCATTCTGCCTGTTTTTTTGAAACGTCACGTATCCTGTAACATTTAGTTCACAATCTTGGTCACCTTGCAACCACATCTCTGTACAAGTTGAACCTCCCTTATCCAGAACTCCCTTATCCAGAACCACGCCTCGTCCAGAACCATTCCCGGCCACCGGGTGGCGCATGCGCACAACTCTGACATGAACAAATTGAAGTCCTTCCTCGCTGCCGACTCCCGCAATCGCTGGCCTGACCCCGCGATCCACCGCACCCCCATGATCTCTGTGCTGCACTCCCAGCCGCAAGCCAGCCAGCTCTGATCTCCCCTTGCTCAGTACCTGTACCATCCAATTTAACGTGACCACCCCTCGTCCGGAAAAATTCCTTATCCAAAACAGGCCAGGTCCCGAGGATAAGGGTGATTCAACCTGTAATGGCTATTAGATCAAAACCATTTATTTCTGTTTGTGGCACTAGTTGCTTATCTTGTTACGAATGCTCCGTGCAATCAGATAAAGAGCTTTTAATTAATTTTTTTTCACCCATTATTTCCTGCTTTGAGCTTATTCTCTGCTGCACTGCTACCATTAAACTCTCTGTCCCTTCCTGTCACACTCTGCTTATTTTTACTCAAATCGCTACACTGCTGTATTTCATTGATCTTTCTCTTTAGATATCTAAATTTCCTCTCACTAAAAATGTATTAGCAAGCAGATCATTTAATGGAAGAAATAAAAAATAATACGGAAAAAACTAAAATGAAAATAAGTAAGATGTTATGGGCTAAAGATTCAGTTGCAATTGGCTCAAGATTTGGGCTGAGTTACTCCTATTTTTTTGGAGCAACTAGTTTAGAATGGAATAGCTTAGAAATTGCAATTCTCGGCATTTAGTTTGCCCCAATTCTAGTGAATTAGAATAGTTTCGTTTTAGAACAGTTTTTTTTTCAAAAGGTGGCATTACCAGCCACTTATGTCTGTTTTGCAAGTTTAGGCAAGTTTACTCCAAACTAACTTAGAATGTAGATTTTTGTAAGCTCAGAAAAATCTTGCCTACACTTATAAATCAGGCATAGGGAACGAGAGATTGGGGGGGGCACGAGGGAAGTTTACAAGCATTAAACACTTCACTCTTACAAATAAAGAGCCATCATCAATAATAAATGATAAATAAATCAATAAATCAACCAATAAATCAATCAAAAAAAATTTTTTTTAATTAAAAATAAATAAAATAATAAAAAATCAATCAAAAAATTAAAAAATAATTTTTTTAAAAAATAATTTAAAAAATCAATCAATAAATAAAAAATTAAAAGTTTCTACTCACATACTGCAGCACCAGGAGCCCTCCAACAGCGTGCTGGGACCGGGTTCCCCCAGGAGATGCCGGTCGAGCGGGCCCCGCCGCCGACCAGGACTTCGGGCGGGGCCCGCCGCCGAGGACTTCGGGTGAGGCCTGCCCCCAATGAGATGCCGGCCGGGCGTGCCCCGCCGCCGACAAAGTGTTCGGGCGGGGCCCGCCGCCGAGGACTTCGGGTGAGGCCTGCCCCCAATGAGATGCCGGCCGGGCGTGCCCCGCCGCCGACAAAGTGTTCGGGCGGGGCCCGCCGCCGAGGACTTCGGGTGAGGCCTGCCCCCAGCAGATGAAGGACCGTCGCCCAGGACTTCGGGTGGGCCCCGCCGCCGCCGAGGATGCCACTTCGGGCGGGGCCCGCACCCAGCAAGATGCCGGGCGGGCAGGCCCCGCTGCTGCCGAGGACTTCGGGCGGGGCCTGCCCCCAATGAGATGCCGGCCGGGCGTGCCCCGCCGCCGACAAAGTGTTCGGGCGGGGCCTTCCCTCAGGAGATGGCAGGCGGGCCGCCGCAGAAGAGGTAAGTACTGTCAGGCCACTCGGCCTGGGATAGGGGCAGTGTCCCTTTGGCCAGGGATAGGGTTGTTGCCCGGAGACAGGAAGCGCTGGGAGGGCCATGTGCGCAGCCTCCACTGCGCATGCGCGCAGCTGCCGGCACTGTTTTTGCCGCAGGGCTGTAGCTGCGCCCCAAGCAGCTCCTGCTGCGCCGTGCCAAGTTGGAAACGGCCCTACAGATATCGGAGAATCTCGAGGTAAGTATTTGCCGCTTTTTCAGTTCTAGGCCGGCCTCTCCGATGTGCACCGTTCTCGCGGGGCTCTGAAACTTGAGCCCATTGCTCCCGCTGTTTGGGTAGTACGGGTGCCGAATTGGGTCCAAAATGGCGTCCGAGCAGTGCATGCACAATTTTGGAGTTGGCCATGCTGTATGGCATCTTGGTGAGGACGATAGAGTGGCCGTTAGGAGTGTGTGCTGGAAATATGGCAAGTAGGCAGATCGTGATGCCATTTAACGTACAACGCTAATTCGATGCAAGTGCTGCAATTTTCATCATCACCACTGCAACTAACACCCTGTGTTAACCTCGCACAGCTGAACATGCGTTCAGCAGCAGGAAAGACCCCTCACCAGTGCTATTTAAAGGGATCATCACCAACTTCCCGGTAACATGTTTTTTGATTTCTACTGGCTCTCTGTAAGGACATGACAAGGACAGCACTGTTATTGACTGTGAAGGTGATTGTGGCCCTGAATTTCCTCACGTCAGGATCAATGTGCCTGCTAATTGTTTTAGGGTGAGCTGCCCGTTTAATTTCTCACACGTGCAATTATTTCAATTGTAAAGTCATTGTGCAGCCTGCGCGGGACCTCCAAACCATTACACAACTTAATGGGAACATTGGTTGGTATCCTTCCAGGCTGGAGCTGGTGACATATGTAGTATTTCCCAGTTCGGTATCCACTGCTGCATAAGAAAGATGACAGAAGCTCTTTATACCAGGAAAGGGGACTTCATTGTCTTCTCTCTGACCAGAGTGGGCAGTTTAGCGATGTACAGCAGGACCCAGTAGTGCATTGTGATCTAACCATATCTGATAATGGATGCTTAGACCAGTTGTCCATCAAAGACATTCAAGTCTGCGTCCCTTGGACTTAAGGGAGTGGAGATGAGGGGCATACCAGAGAGATCGACTCAGATGAGAGAGTATAATGATTTTATTGGGGACAAAGGCATCAAGGGTGGTGGAGAGGGTGTGATTTAGCAAATAAGTAGCTTAGAAATGTCATAAACAATTGTAGGCCACAGGCTTAGTTGGGAATTAGAAAATGCAGTGCTAAAGGACTTGGGGGAGAACTCTTTCTAGGGGCAGACACAGAAAGAAGTGGCTACAGCTTGGCTGGTGGAAGGCTGCTGACTTTCCATGGGGGAGACTGCAGATGACCTTGCAGGATGACCTCAAGGAGCTCTGGAACTAATAGGTCCAGCTTCGGACTGCAACACCTCGTCGTGGGCAGCAGCAATCTGGGCTGGCTGGCTGACAGACAAGGGTTCTGACAATGTGGCAGTGGTGGGAAGATGAATGCTGTCATCCTGAGAGAGGACACCAGGATCAGCCTCCACAGATCCAGATCCATTACCACTCCCTGGGGCAGGGCCTCAGCAATCCTAGTAATTGTTGGAGTACAGACTGCTGGGCTGCTGTGACACCATGATAGCAGTAATCTGTGTTTGTGTGGCAGCAAGCTGAGCTTCATGACTTTGTCTGAGCCTCCACTGCAGCACACAGATGTTGGGTGGCTTCTGCTTGTGCTGCAATGGAAGCTGAGACTTCGGCCATCATAAGTGCATTAATAGATCTGCCTACCCCTTCCACGCTAAACATAAGAACATAAGAACATAAGAAATAGGAGCAGGAGTAGGCCATATGGCCCCTCGAGCCTGGTCTGCCATTTAATACAATCATGGCTGATCCGATCATGTACTCAGGCCCACTTCCTTGCCCGTTCCCCATAACCCCTTATTCCCTTATCGGTTAAGAAACTGTCTATCTCTGTCTTAAATTTATTCAATGTCCCAGCTTCCACAGCTCTCTGAGACAGTGAATTCCCCAGATTTACAACCCTCATCTCAGTTTTAAATGGGCGGCCCCTTATTCTAAGATTATGCCCCCTAGTTCCAGTCTCCCCCATCAATGGAAACATCCTCCCTGCATCCACCTTGTCAAGCCCCCTCATAATCTTTATACCTCTCCGTCTTCTGAATTCCAATGAGTAGAGGCCCAACCTACTGAACCTTTCCTCATAAGTCAACCCCCTCATCTGGGCTCCAAGCTCTGCCCCAAGCCTTATGCAAAGCTGGAGCTGGATTTCTCCATGGTCCTTGATATTGCATTGAGGCTTTCTGGCAGGCCTGCCAATGCACTCAGCATTTAGTTGTGTACACCAAGCAGCTTTCTTCTGTGGGCCACCCCTTTTAAATATTCATCTGTGATCTGTTCAGCAGAACTAATTTGCAACCTCACCCTCCAGGGAGCTGGCACCTGAGCTACCCTTTTCCCCAGCCTAGCTACAGATCACTCATGCTCAATGACTCACCACACACAGATCCCACATTTAACCTATCCTCTAAAGTACGTGGAGTGTCAGTATTGAAGCTGGTGGCTGGAACGGAAATTGAGTGACAGTATTTCTACTTCTTTTTCACTCTCCTCTCCCTCTTCTTGTTGAACCCCTGGCTAGGCAGGCTGGGTTTCTTGGGTGTCTGAAATGAGAAAGGCACAAGTGTAGGTTTGTGGTAAGGGGTAGGGGGAGTGGGGTGAAGCAAGAGGTGCATGCTTACACCATGTGCAGATTGTAAATCAGAAGATATTGTGGAATAAGGCAGAAGTGGGATGTGATAAGGATGACAGCGGATGAAGATATTTGTACTCTTTCAGTCCCTCTACTGGCCATAAGCTCAGCCACACCCCTCGCAAGAATGGCCAGCACTGTCTCCTCGCTGGGGATGAAATGATGCAGACAAACCTGTTCCCCGCCGATTAAGTTCTGCTGCCGCCGGTTAGGCGCCACTTTTTCCCATGAGAGAAAGAGAAGTGTGTCAGTGAGTGTAGTTTAATGTATTTGGGTGATGTGGCTATCATGGTTGAAAAGCTGTCAATGTGTTCAAGCTGTGAGCTATGAGTGTGAGGCTTGCAGCAGTGGTAAGTGTTTGCCGTTGAGGTGAAGCTGTGAATATGAAGTGTGAGTTGTGTTTGGTAGAGATTGTTGGTAGGTGAATGATGGGGATGTGGTGGATTGAGTATTGTGTGAGGCTGGTGAAGCAGATGGTGGGATATAGCTTTTGAAGTTGAATTCACTGACCTTGACCCCTCGTGTGAGGTCATTAAACTTCTTCCTGCACTGTATCTAGGTCCTCGTGGCTACACTGCTGGCATTTACCACAGTGGCTATCTGCTCCCACTGCACTGGTCTGTTGCCTGGAGGACATCCTGGCCCCCTGTGGAAAGAGGACTTCTCTCCTGGATCAAGGCCTCCAGTGCTGCATCGGAGAACCTATGTGCACACACTCTCCCCTATTGTACCATTATAAGAGCTTTATTCTCCACTGTCGTATATAAATACAAGTTGTTGTTGTCTTCCCAGCCACTTCAATCACCTGTTGCAGTTAGATGGCACTTCCTCTTTAAGAACTGTGGAGTACCTTTAAGAAGTGCAGGCTAGCTTTAATTGGTGCTAGCCTCGCACGAACTTGGGCCTCCTGATGAACATTGGGCTGAACGCTGCTATCATGTTAATCAGCAGGCAACATGAAGCTTGTGTGCTGCCTCCAGTCCTTCGAATGGGCACCAGTTTATATTGCATCATGATCCCCGCGCTCTCTTTCGGGGGCTAATGGAATTCTAAGCCACCCTGTTTCTGAGAGACGACTTCACAAGGAATGTTTCACTCCTTTAACAATTCTATAAATTGTACTTGTTTAATAACCAAATTAAAGTAAACTATTGAACTGCATACTTTGGACGAACCAAAATGCATTTACTTATTGTTTTGGGATAAGTATGTCATCATGGCAGTTCAAGAGTTAACTTGTGTGCCTGTCGCAAGTTAAAGATTTTTCCTCATGTGAAGGAAACGGTTTCTATAAATTGTGATTTGTTCCATTCCTTTCTCAGACCACATCAGACGGGTATCTGAGAACAGGATGGGATGGATCACATTGCTGAAGAAAGGGAATGCGTTCCTTGAAACGCTTTCAATGAGAGGATTTGAAAGCTTTGCTTCAAAAAAAGTCAGACACAACTTAAGTCAATTTCCTGTAAATTGCAGCAGATAATTTTTTTACGTGAATGGGGCTGTGCTGAACAGTCTGTGTGTCAGTTTGCTGAAGTAAATGTTGACAACAATGCAGAAAAAAGAATGGGATAGAAATTGCCCCCTGCCCGAAAAGGGTTCGATAGTTTTAACCGCAGCTGCGATTCAGGTCGCCTCTTGAGTGACCTTCAGCTCTTTTATGTTTTTTTTCCCTTGGATCCGGAAGTCGCCCTTAATGGGGACAACATTTGAGGGGCGAATATGGGGCGGTGGCAACACCTAAAGGGCGGAAGTTGGGGGCGGTGCGGAGTGATGACATCATCACGGCGCTGCATCACCACAGCTCTCCCCTTCACTTAAAGGGGAGAGCCTCCGCGATTTTAAAACTTTGGCCCACTGGACCACCAGGGAGGGTTTCCACCGGGCCAGCAGCCTGGCATCCAAGAGGGGGGTGCCAGGCTGCCTGTTGGTGGCCTGACTGAACCCGTGGGCATAACTGTCGGGCCAACATGGCAGTTGGCCGACAAAAAAAAAACCATGGTGGCAGCGGCAGTGCATCCTCCCCTTTAAGGGAAGCCGCACCACTGTTGCAGAAAGCCTCAGCCTCACTAAACCAGGTTTTGGCACCGCCAGTTGGGCCGAAGATTTTCTGAGGGGAATGTTGCCATGGGGTGGGGGGTAGATCGGCAGTGCGCACGGTGATGACGCGCTTACCATGGATTGGCAGCAGCGGTGCAGTAGAGGAGGGATCGGGGCACCACCGGGAAAACTCAGGAGGGCAACTGGGCTAGCAGCGGCCATTCCACCAAAAGTCGGCGGCCACTCCACTCCACAGCATGGCCGCCGATTTGCGAGAGGAGCAATATCGGCCTTGATGTGTCCAAACATGAAAATTACTCACTACCAGTGGGTCTTGCTAACCCTTAGCTCGGAAAGACTTTCTGAGCTCTCAAAACTAAGCTAATCATTGCTGTATTTTCAAATCCGCAGTAAAAATAAAAGTTCTGCACATTTGGAGTGTAGATTATAAGTAGAATCGGACAAATCAATACAACCACAGAATATTTTGTAATTTATAGGGTGCTTAGACAAATCAACCAAGTTTTTGTTTTGTTTAATTTAAAGGCAGAAATGTTGTTGGACTTCTCAAACAGTTAATGCTAATTGGCAAATAAAATCTTCAAAGAGCAGCTTTCCTTGGCATCAGTTCTTATGTACGTTAACAAATTTGGGGCTATTTTTTTATTATTGTGTAACAGCATGTTATATGGGAGTGAAAAGCTGTGCTTCTGAATTGCACAGTGATAGTGAAAGTACGTCTGATTTTGGGGGTGGGGTTGTTGTTGAAGTCTTTCAGCTTGTGAATTTGCATTGTGATTTCTGTGTCACTCTGGCTGGTTCTGCCATTCTAATCATCAGACACCTTTGTACTCTGTGACGGCATTTTCTCAGGTGGGATCAAGCATGCTTGGTGGCTTCTGGAGATCCCTGAAGATGTTAGAGGAGGGATTTATGTCAGCAGTGCCGGTGATGACTCGGTGATGAACCGTTAAATAAAATGATCTGTCCCCAGGCTAGACTGTTGGTTCCTTGCCAAACAGTAATCCAGTACAATTAACCATCAAAGAGACGGGTGCAAGAGAATATTATTACAGATTGGTATGCAGCCACCTGAGAAAGCAAAGAGCTTTACAAGAGCAGCAGCTGAAAGCGATAACATTGTTGTATTATTGTGTTCCACTTCCTTGTATTTAAATCCTTATTGTGCTGCATAAGAACAAGCCAAAGCCACTGTACCCATACAAATGTCACCTACAGTTTGGAGTCCTTTGAAATAACATATTTCCAGGTAGTATTTGCTTTTTGATGGAGTCTTAAATCTCCAACTGGCCTGCAAAAGTAAAAGGAAATAGCAGTCGGCAGAGGTCATAATATAAACTTCAGTTCTGGACAGTCATTGTTAAGATCCTCTGAAAAGATCCCTTTTTAAAAAATAAGTATAGACCACATTTGGTTACATAATCTCAAGAAATGAATATTAACAGTTTACATTTTAGCAAATATCTGGGTTAAGATATTTAAGGAATGACAACACTTTTACAAACAGACATCCCTGCTTCTGTGTAGCCTTTTAGCTGTCATCCCATACCTTCCCTGCATGAGTTCTAGGGGCCAAAATTGCCGTCGTCCCAAAACGGTACGCACCTATCGATTTCTAAGTGTTCCGTCTGCCTCAGTGCATGGGGCGGACAAGCTGGCGATTTTCAGCTTTTTGTGGCTTGTTTCTGGTCAGAGCGGTGTTGGTGTTGGGAGAGGGGTGGAAGAGCGGGCGGTTCGGAGCAGCCGTCATCAACGGGGCAGAAGTGGGGGCGGGTCGGAACGGCCTTTGCTCCAAGTCGTCAGCACGACGTGGATGTGCCGCATCGCGCAGACATGTCCCAACATCCCTCCCCTTCAGTTAAAGCGTAGGGCCGCTGCAAACTCTGCAGCCTCTTTAGCACCAGGGAGGGTTTCGGCCGGGCCAGCAGCCTGGTACCCAAGAGCAGGTGCCAGGCTGCCTGTTGATGGCCCGGCTGAACCCGTGGGCATAACTGTCGGCCTGACTTGGCAGTCGGCTGACAATAAAAAATAAAATAGAGTCGCCGGCAGCACGACCTCCCCTTTAAGGGTGGACGCGCTGGCCAGCCACAGACAGTTTCCCGACAGGGGGTCAAAAAGGGGGTCGCTGCCGGTCGGTAAGGGGTTGGCACGTGGCCGCCACGGCGGAAACACGGGCAGAGCGGAAACCCGTTCCTGCTGCTTCCGGCCCGGGGGCAATGTCAGTCGGTAAGGCCTCTCCACTCCATAAGGCTTATGGAGGGGGTATCTTCTTCATGATTATATCACAGGGTATGCCGAACAGAATGCAATTTGTTTTGCTTGAAGTGTGCAGTTTTAGAAGAACTATTTCACCATTTGTGTAAATTGGTGTTGGAACAAAATTGGTTCAACATTAAAAATAAAATCCTTTCTCAATTGGGTTTAGGATTTAGATTACCCACTTGAAGCCTGTTGTGTATATATCTCCATAGTTACAGTGTGTTACCATTGTTAAAAAGGACAAAAATGTTCTACAATTGGAATATGCTGGGAACTGAAAAGTTATTTTAAGGTGTAAATAAACTCGTAAGTATCAAGATTCCTACAGCTCATAGGTGACCAGTTTCTGAGACTTGCAGAAAAAAATGTGCCACCATAACCTCATAAATCAGCAATTCCAGTGTTTGAGATCCTTAATTTGCAGTGGCTTTTACTCAGCCAAATTGTGCATTGAGGGAATACAAAAATACAGCAGCTTCATACAACTATGCAAGCTGCCAACGGTATGCTGCTGGTTTCAAAAGGAAAACAATGAAAAAATGTTTGACTTTTTTTCCTTCTTGTTAGTTGCTCATTCTTCCTTGAGAAAATGCGGCCAGTTTAGTTACCTTCAGAAAACATCATAAACTCAAAATTACCTACATGATTTGTAAACAGGATCCTTGAGAGAATCACGAATTGAAGTAATTGGTAAACTGCTTAATCAAGTTGTGCTCTGAGGTGAATATGGACTGCAGGATATAAAGGAGATGCTGTATAACTAATCCAACTAGTCCATGGATCTCTTTCTCCTGAAAGAAACAAAGATAGCAGTAATTAATGACCCTGACTCTGTGCCAAAAAAGCTTTATTCTGACAATTCCAACTTAATTAAAACTTAAGACATTTCAATGGCCTCAGAAGCCCCTGATGGGGTGAACTCTTGCAGACTCGTGAGAAATTTTTGTAAGTTAAAGGAAAAGATCTGTGTTACCACTGGTGCTATGACTCTAATCCCTGACAGTCAAAGAATCTATTTAGCCAAGTCTTTTCTTTAACCGGCTCACACCTGCAGGCTTACTGGCACTTCCTCCATACCAAAGAAGGCGTTTTTGTGTTTTGCGGAAGATCTGATAATAGAAGCCTTGCTGTTGCTTTTGTTTTTGTTCATTGTTCATTAGCGTGTGAGTAGTAGAGGCACACTTGATATGCTCAGCCTGCTTGGGGGTATAACTCAACTGTGAGCATTTGAGATGGCACAACGTCAGCCCAGAAGGTTTGGCAAAGCGTCTTTAATGTAAAAAGTTGTTCAAATTAGGCCACTCAGCTGACAGGGCCACTTTCAATAAGAGTGGCATGCTGTTCTTTAACACCTTTTCCTTGTAAAGGATAATTTGCAAAGTTTGACTGAAGATTCCTGACGCAAGTTATTCGGGTAGTTCATTTCTTACTTCTTCTTACATGCCTCTTTTTTAATTAACAAGCTTAAGAAGTCCTGCCAGGTACGTCCATCAAATACTGAAAAGGGCAGCCCTGTTTGTGTTGAATGCAAGTACACGATTCTTAACAATTGACCCATTAGTTATCAAACAGTAAAAAAGAAGCCCTTGAAATAACACTGGTTGCATACTAATTGAAGTAAACACAGTTACAAAATTTGCATAAGAAAAAGAGTTTAATTACATCTCCCCTGTAGAAAGAGCTTTTATACATTGTCGACAAATTCCTTCAGTTGCTTCTGTCCTGAACAGAAAGAAAGATATGATTTGTAAGGGTAGCTGAGGTATATCCAGGTTTCTCTACTCATTCCAGGGTGTTATTCAGGATGATATTTCCTGTTAAAGACATTATTTCACAGTAGGCTTGTACAAGAGCATACTTGTACATACATCTAGTAAGTACAGCATATATGACTCTTTATTAAGGTAACCAGTGCTTGTTCTCGTGCGCTGTCGATGTTATTTTGTGTTTGAGAGATTAACGATGAAAGACCTTCACTTACAGGTGAGCTTCCAAAACTTGAAAGTTCTCTCCTGTTGTGTTTTTAATTGAATGTTGTAAGCTGTGACTCAGCTTCACGCAGCTCTAATTGTTAGCATCAAGTAAAACAGTGTTTGTCTCGGGAT